>NW_010188916.1:4446-57878 GCF_000695765.1 Mesitornis unicolor | reverse complement strand
GGAATGCAGGAACTGCTTGTAAACCTTTAAAATACAATTTGAGCCTGTTTACTTGCTTTGCCCTAATGTGTGCTGTTAAGTTACAGGGTGCAGTCCTTTTTATATGGCCCTATATGCATGTAAAGTGTTTTAAAGCCTCATGCTTACAAAATACTGAAATTCAGAAGATACATCTCCCTTCTGTGCAAAATTGACTTTCCCTTTAGGTAATATACGTCTCTCAGGTTCCTTCTGTGGTGGCTCTGACCTCATATGGGAAAAGACAGTACAAATTCAGGGATGCTGCTGGGCTTGTGTGCTTAAAGGGAACAGAGAAGCTTTGCAATGTCAGCAGAGCTCCCTGGTGTTTTGGGGCTGGGCTATACAGGTCCTGTTATTTCTGCTTCCTCTTGCCAACTGATTCCACAAAGGTGCATTTCTGCTTTCTCACCATCCCCTGTGCATATCCAGTATGTTCAGGATTTTTGCCTTCCCTTCCTATGTGGAAAAAAATCACATGTAAAGTAACTGCCTGGTAATAATACATCTTTTCTGTCTTCCTTTGAGTAGGAAGGTAGCTGAATGATG
Organism: Mesitornis unicolor; assembly: GCF_000695765.1. Classification (NCBI taxonomy): domain Eukaryota; kingdom Metazoa; phylum Chordata; class Aves; order Mesitornithiformes; family Mesitornithidae; genus Mesitornis; species Mesitornis unicolor. The sequence goes on along the minus strand of NW_010188916.1, from coordinate 57,311 downwards.
TGGGGAAGTACCTCAAAGAGCCCAAAGTGCTTATCAAAATGCTTGGGCCTCAAAGACAAGGAAAGCTTATCATTTGACAGTGAAATTTTATCTGGGGCATGACGTTCATACCACCACAATACTGCTATATCTGAAATTAGTATTAGTTAGACTATGCTTAGGGAAAGGCTAGGAATAATCTGTCTTACTCCAGGAAAATGCATTTGTTCCTCTCAAATTTATCCACATTGAAGGAGTCAGAACTCTGTTTGGTCTCAGTGAGAAGAAAGACAACTTCAGAAAAATGCTGATTTTCCATACGACCAAGACCCTAAAGTAGACTTTAAGAAATTTAATTCCTTTTTCACCGACATCTGCTCTAATAAGCGGCACAAAAAATTATTTTGGGCAATATTTGCAATCTATTAAACCCAGTATTTTATTTGCATGTGTAATGCTCAAAGCTGTTTCACGCAGTCTGCTCAAACAGTCTAAGATGAGGGCGATGACTCTGCATGTGGCAGTAAGGACAAACATCTTGGTTGTGACTTGGCAGGAGGACCTGGCAGCGCCGCAGCCGCCCGAGCAGCCAGGGGTGGTGGGAGAGGGGGCCCCGGCAGCCAGCACAGGCGGCAGTGGAGAGGTGAGTTGGTGTCACGGCCCGATGGGTCCCCAGGGTCTCGAGACCACACGTTGCGTTTTTGGGGGGTTACTGGTTTTCCCCAGGATAGCCTCCCCTTTGCTTTCTGTGCTTATAGTTCTGCCACACGTGGAGCCCATGGGTATTCCCACTTTCATGTTTTATTTGGCAAAAACCCGAGCTTCTTAATTCTTGCTTTTGCCTCTTCTTTTTTTAGGACACAGAACTTGCCAGAGTGGCAGATTGGATAGATTGTAAACTGCTGCCTCATTTGGGCTGATTTTGGGGTGTAAAAGCACCTATAATAGTAATGCTTTCCCATGGTTTTATGATCACATGCAATAGCTTTTTTTCCTGGTTGCAGCCATGCTTTGGAAGAGCTTTAGATAACAAGTTAGCTTTTTCTGTAGATTTTTAGATAACAAGTTAGAATCTTCTATAGATTTTTCTGTATTTGAATTATTTCTTTTAATTTTTGATCTATTCTACCTGCAATGTCCTTTCAAGCTCTGGGTCAAATGTCAGCCTCTGAGCCAATTTCAGCTCTTGAACAAGGGAGGACAGCCTCCCACTGTCCAACAGGGGTGCTTTAAATGGACAAACGCTTCTCTTGTGGTATTTCCTTTACATTTTTTGGTCCTAATGGCTTTGGCTGCCCACTCCACAAGCCCTGCAGTACTGTCCGCACCCAAACTCCCCATTTTTCAGCTTCTCTGAAGCCTTCACAGCTGCAAAAGTGCTCGTGTCAGGCTGTGTGTCGGGGCAGGAAGCACACCCGGCAGCAGAGAGCAGGACACTCCTGCCACTGGCAGCCCAGTCCCACGTTAGCTCACTTTCAACCAAAGTGAAATCACATCCTCTTTTTCCTCAGAGGTCTGCACTGCAGCAGGAGTCTGGTTCCCAAAAGGAAGGGATAATTAATTTATTTTCTGCATATGGTCCTCATTTTTATGCAGTTGTTTGTATTTTTTTAATGCGATGACTACCAGCATTGATTTTTCTCCTGATTTTATTGATATATGTTTTCCACTGGAAACATTTAACTGTTTTCCTGTGTTTTCTCTTCTCATAGGGTGAAAATGAAGGCAATTAATCAACTTAGGGACTTCTAGCTCAAAAGAGAGATTCCAAGCGCATTCAAGGAAATATTAGCTGACGCTACAACAGAAAAATCCTGCCCTCCATAAACTACCTACCTTCAGCTCTGTAGTCCTTTCACTTGCCTCATAAACCAATCGCACGATATATGTAAGTCAGACTCCTCTGATTGTAAGTAAAGTGCAGCCGTGTACCGGGGTGCGTGTTTCCCTCCCCACCTCTCTCCTGGCTTCCTGACCCGCTCGCTTTGCGTGTTCTGGTCGGACTCACTGATCTGTGTCTCGCATCCATCCGTACTGGCACTTGGCATCTCTAGGCATTGTGGAAATATTTTTTTTTTTAACTAATAAAAAAGTGTTTGAACAAATTTTTTTGTTTTGTCAGTTTTATTTGCACATTTTAGCTGTTGATCCTTCCAAACTGATGAACTCTTCCTGCAGAAGTGTAGTATTAAAATACAGGGACCTCAGGACTGTAAGAGCTTTAAACCATCATGCATAAGATGGGTAATAATGGAAAATTTGTATTTCTGAAGTCTGTAGCATAGATAGGCCAGCTTTCTGTCTCCCAGGGCTGAAAAATAAAGTTTTCACTTTTTAAATATCCCCCCATATCTAAGAGAGAGTGCAAGGCAGGGGAGGGAATTGGAAAACAGAAGGCTTTATCAAGGATCATGAAAGTCACGTTGAACTCAATTACCATTTGCTCTTTGCTGTTTAGCATAGATAGGCCAGCTTTCTGTCTCCCAGGGCTGAAAAATAAAGTTTTCACTTTTTAATATCCCCCCATATCTAAGAGAGAGTGCAGGGCGGGGGGGGAATTGGAAAAAAGAAGGCTTTATCAAGGATCATGAAAGTCATGTTGAACTCAATTAGCATTTGCTCTTTGCTGTTTATTCTGCTTAAACCAGAGCTTGAAAACTCTATCCTGATGTTTTCTTAGTGTAAGGAATGGCTGAAAGGTAATCAAAGAAACACGATGGGCACCGACCTGCCAGGTCAGAACTGCGTCACGGCTGGCAGGGACAGGCAGGATTCCTGTGAAATGCATGGGCCTGATAACAGGGGCCAAAGGAGAGTCACTGGTGCGACACGAACACTGGGGCTGATATCGGTTACAGCAGTTGGTCAGTCTGCAGATAAGCTGCTGAATGAGAGCCATAGAGACCTTCCATGGTCACAAACAGAGAGAGCAGGGAAATGTTGCTACAGGCTCATTGCTGTGAATAATAAAGGATGAGTTTAGAACACGTCAGTAGGTATGAATCTGAAAATGGGATCTTTTGCTCACCTACAGGCAGAGCACCCACAAATCCACAAGAAGCCAGTGTAAACTGTGAAGATTTAAGCTGCTTCAACACCAGATCATTAATCTTCATTAAGCTGCATAATGATGATGGCTATGGAAGGCTAAGGACAGACTTACTGTAGCATGGAAGGCTCTAGTGAGTGTGATATCAGCCTCTCTCACACATTAACAGTGCACATAAATCTTTGCCTTGCAGAGACCACGGGATTTCCAGCTGAGTGGATGTTTGATCCCAACAAGTAAAGGGAACAAAAGAGTCCTAACAGAGATAACAAGGCCCCTCAGAGGAAGTTGTATCCGACATGTCCATACTCCTTCCTGATGTCCTACAAAGCATCTGCAGAACTTGCCCAATTAAACAGAACAACTAAAATTGAGACCAAGGTAAGAGGGCATAGGGGGCCACGATACTTGTGCCCAGCAGCAAAGGCTGGTGCCTATTCTTAGTGCTTTCCAGACAGAGACAGGAAAAATCCCCTCTGCTCCAAAGCAAAAAAGGTGTTCTATCAGCCGGGGGGAAGGTCGAGATGAGTGCCCTCGCTAGCTACAGGACACACAGGAGGCAAGGGCAGGTATTGGCTGGGCCAGACTGTAACTCAAAGCAAAGAGTAAGCCACTCCCTGAAAGCCCATTCTCTGGAGAAGGCCTCGCCCCTGGTTCAAAAGGGCTTAAACCAGGAGAAAATGAGAATTGCTGAGCTAAGAGTGTAGGCACACTGCTCTGCAGTACTGAGCTATGCAGCTGCTTAGGAGAGAGGCTTGCAGCACTCCATGTCGATACACCATGCTACAGCGTCTTCTTCCCTGTGGGAAGGGAAGGATTCAAATGGTATTTACACACGTATATCTAGAACTGTGAGCCTAAATACTTCTTGACTATGGGCACTAAAAGGGTCTAAATGTTTCCTAAAGATCTGCCTCTGTGTTTGCCTGCTTCTCACATCCCTGAATGCTGTTTCATGCCCAGGCTGGATGAGGGGGTCAGCACTTCCCTGCCATAGCCCCTGCCTAGGTCTGGTCTAATCCCGTTGTGGTCACAGCTCAGAGGAGACTTTATGCATCTTGCACAAGGCAATCACAAGCCTTAAAGACAGAGATCAGGACATGTTGTTTCCTCCCACATGAGCATTCTGCGTCAGTGAGCAGGAACAGGGTAGTGCTGTTTCCATGCCATGGCTCGCTGACCCTTGGTCTCCTTCCTGTCCCTTCTCCAGACCGGCTGTGACCCAGGCAGGGAGAGCAGAGGTGCCAGTCTGAGCAGCCTCGGTCAGAGGTAAGGAAGGGGAACAGTTGTTTCTCCTGAAGTAGTAGGGTCTGCCATAAAAGGGGCAAGAAGATTATCTATTAATTATTCAATTAAACTTTGTCATATGTCTGGTTCACTGCATGGAGAAGAAGTCTGTGCTTTTAATGAGTATTCAGACAAGCGTAATGAAAGGTGATGGAAGGAAACTGAAACATGGGAGGGTGGAGGAGATGGATCAGAAAACTTCCCATGGCAGAAGGTGCTTTCACAAGGGAGATGCCGGGACCCTCCCTGCCCCAGGTGAAAGCTAATGGAGGTGAACACTAGCAAAATGTTTTTTGCTGACAGGGCATGATCTGGGTGATAGTTTCTTTTACACATCTCAGACTGAGATTTATTTAAGCGGACCTTGTATGTGTTGTACCTCTGTTGCAGAAGCTGTTAATATAATCCCACTGTGGTAAGACAGTGCTCAGTGCCAGTCGCAGCAGGGCCATGGACTGTCCCCGATGACACAACTCCAGGTGCTCGAACTCAGGCCTCTGTGATCCAGGGAGCCAAGAACAGCCACTGTCAAATGTTGCCCCAACTTTACTGTACAAATGAGCAACAAAATGCTGAGAAACACATTTCCCCCCTTGTAATAGCAAAACATATTTACCATGTAAAAATGCAGTTAAGCTTTATTAAGTGATTTGTTCTGATACAGTTCATAGCTTTTGAGAGCTCCCCCCAAGTGTGTTTTAGCCAAGGGCTAAAGGGCATGCAGGGCCTAATGTGCAAAGACATTTGTCTGGGGTGCAGAAGAGAAAGCAGTGGCTCTCTGCAGAATATCTCAATTGCCTTCCACTGATTTAAATGCAAATCAGGTAATAATAGACTTCTTAAAATCCCACTTCATCTGAAAGTCCTATTTTCATATCTGCATAATGCATGTCCTAAAACTGAACTCAAAGAGCACCAGATTAAAAACTGAAGGGCTGTTTTTGTAATATTCTTCTCCATGAAATAAATACTTTCACACATTCTCATCTCTTTGACACTTTTTTCTATATTGCAACATAACTCAACTGTTTCATGAATACATTGAAACCCTACCAAGTCACATGAAAATACTCCATACATTAGAGTATCAGAAAAAAATCAGATTAAAACTGAGCTTTCTAAATGTCAGACAAAACCCTGCCTGCACGACTTTGCACAAAGTTTGTCTGTCAAGTTTTGGTGCTGCTTTTGTGTGGATCCCAGCGTGGGAAGGAAGAAAGCTGGGTAGCTCTGCTTCTCCACCTTTCCTCTCCCACCAAGCCCCAGCTGGGGCGGGCAGCACAGCTGTGTGCCAGAAAGGTAGAGCCATCGTGCTCCTTCCTTTCAGCGTGCCTAGAAAAATACACAAAGCTCTCCTGTAGACCCTACCCTCAGTTTACCTCCCAGCTCAAATGCTCAGCTTTCCTGGCCAGTCCTGGGACAGGACTAGGTATTTCTTTCCCTCACCCTGTTCCAGATCTCAAGGGGTTAGTCAAGCTTTTCTCATCTTTTTACCCTAATTTAAAGACCAGACCTTTTTTTATTTTTTTTCCTTTCCTAATACTGAAGCTGCAGGATACCGAGAGACTCTGCAACGATCCCAGGATTTAAGTGTGATTTTAGTCTTCAGTGCTTCAGAAGACAGCAGAAACTGAACGCTTCCCCTAGATGTTGCCTAGATATTCAGAAACCAGAAGGTAAAGAAATCAATATATACTGGCCTTATTTTGATCTCATGCTTTGAAGCAGAGCTGACTGATTATTTCTGGAGAATGTTACCTCGCATATAAAGGAGGTAACAACTTTTCTCCCAGAACTATATTTCAATATTTGAACTGAAGGGCTATTCTAGCCTGATTAGAACAACATTCGTTTGATCTTTTACATGACTAACATATGACTTATGATAATTATGTTTTATGAACAAACAATTCCGTTTCTAAAAATGATTTTATTTCTTGATGCAAACACTACATCCCTTCCACACTAGTATCAGGCTCCTTCAGCAGCTGCAGATGTTGAACACTGCACAATTCGATAACTTCAGGAACGATCTGTGTAAAACTCTTTAGCCCTGACATACCACTGCATTTACCTTGCTGGTGGAAACCATGCCTACCTATAAAACTCAACTCTGGTAAAATTATCAATGAACAAAACCCAAAGACATTTGAACACTTCCTATTTAATTTACCTCGTTTGTCCATTTTCATGTGTAAAACACGAGCTCTATCTCTGATCAATCACTTCTCACCATCAGGTAATAAAATCAGAAGGGTTCATGTTACTGATATGTGAGAGGGTGCTCAAAGATGCCATAGAAAAGGTTGGAAAGGATAGGAAATCACAACAGTTTCTAATTTCCCTGCAGTGCCTTAGATTTAACTCACAGGCTGCATGTTTGGAGTGGCCAACTTGCTCGAGAACTGTGGGTCGTGTAGCCCTCCTAGCAATTAAGCAATTAACCCAGTTTGAGGTTTTTTTCCCTCTGAATCCAAGTAATTGCTTTTCAAAGGCAACAGACTGAGAAGAAGCAGAATATGGAGAAGTAGCCAGGTGTGGGAGAAGTGCACTGGTGAGAGAAGTTCCCCACTGGAGGTGAGCAGTGCTGCGCATGGTGACACTTTTCATGTCTCAGTTCTGGCTAAGTGTCAGTGATGCACCCCAGCTTCGCCAGGTGGAGTAATTGTTGGAATAGCCTGAAATTTGACAGGCACCTCGGCATGTGGCTCTACCTGTGCACCATGGTACCCGCCCCAGCTGGCGTTAACCAGGATATCTCTTTGCAGTCTCAGCAGATACCAAGAGCTGAATGGAGCAAAAGTCCAAACTAACTTTCCACCTGTAGGCAGTCTGAGTTGACCTCAGGATACACCAAATGATGCAATCAAAGACCAGGAAACCCATTTGGAAAGAAGTAATGCATGCGAGGAACAGGAGTTAAAACTGTAGATGTACCAGTAAAATTAAAACTGAGATTTGGGTCAGTACTGTGGAGAAACCAAGCAACAAGGAGCATGCAGACTGTCGTGTCTTGCCATTTAGGTTTCAAAGTACTTTACAATATCCTGCCCCCTGCCCTATCTTTTCTTGTCGTGAGACAACATGGTTGAGAACCAATTCATGAGGAGGAACAGTTCTTGAAAATGCTCATTTTTTCACCCAGATGTGCAGGATCGCTTAACTCCTGCCAAGTTGGAGACACAGCATTTCAGAAGACCACACATTTGAAAGCTGGCTTTCTTGAAAACATAGCCACTGCTGTTCCAGGGTGCCCACAAGTTCACTGAACTCCAGCTGAAGTAATGGGAAAGGCCAGTGCCCAGGTGGCCGATGCCCGACCATCCAGCTCATCCTGAGTTCAGAGATTTCCCACGACACCCATAAGAGACCCATGGAAGCCCGCCACGAACGCCTGTGCACACACTTAAACCTGGTGTTGGGACATATACACAGTGAAATCTAAGTCAGATGACCTGTAGCTTGGACCAGGACAGGAATTAATTTCAAACCATATGGTTAGTTTGCTTAGTTCATTGATCTATAATTAGAAATCATTACTATTTTACTTTTACCATTCCTTAAATAGTCTGTCTCAGGAAAAGCTTTCAACAGATTCTCTTCCGATATTATTTCTTTCAGAGACCAAGAGAAGGTTAAATTCTTTTGAGAAATATTGTTTTACAAAATCCAGAAACAGATCCAATCTACATTAATAGTCTCAATATTCATAACGGAACAAAATAAATTGCTACAAATTTCTGAGCAGATGAAATTGAAATCCTTATTGTTGCACAGGTCAATCATTCTTTTTGCATGTGAGTGCTCAAATCTCTATCAGCATCAGTTCAAAACACTTCATGTTGGCTTTAAAAAAGGTAATGTTAGTTTACAAAGTGAATAAAGATGATGCAATACATTCAATTAATTTTCTGATGTGGTTTTGTAACTCTGTGAGCCACCTGATGCACACATCATTTGTCCCATTATATGAGATAATTACATACTATTCCAAAAGTCCCTTTTCCCTCTACTCTGGGCTGCATTATAATGATCATGCCATGTTAGTTTGCCAGGAAAGTGTAATTTGCTTTCTTTGCCTTTTTTTTTTCTTGGAATCAGGATAATTATACCAATGATAAGGATAAGATTGCATTAGATGAGGAGTCATGCTGCTATGCAAACAGTGGTGCAGGTTTTATTCACAAACTTAACACTTTGAGCAGAAAGTGGCACAGATCAGACACTTCCAGGGCAGATGGAAGGTATTTGCTGCTGGTGCCTGGGCATGTCTCCTCTCAAGCCATGACAGGCTCCCTGGTGGGCTCTTGCACTCGCAAACACTTTGCACGAAGTTAAGCAAGGCGGCAGCCATCTGGCTAAGGGAGCTGAGAGCAGCTGAAATCCGCCTGTTTGTTATGGTCTTGCTGTTGCTAGGGTATCGGATTTGGGCAAGAAAGACACACAGGTCCGTGTTAGTGGTTTTGTCCAAAAAATGCCAGAACACTAGAACATTGGGTGTCTTTTATCTGAGTTTTTGCAAATCCAAGTAAGAAAATCACTCTGAAAAAGAAATCAGCAAGGAATTGAAAAAGATACCTGATGTGAATATATAATTAAAATGCTAATTGACCTGTCTGGGGGGAAAGAGAATTGCTGTTTGAAATAATAAATGAGTGGTGCCAGTGGTGCCAAAGTCGAAAAGAGCTCTCTGCAGTGACAGACTGAATGGGAGCCGTGGAGGAATGCATTTAACCTTGTTTTCTGCTACTCTTCCTCACTTGGGTACTAATGAAGTACTAAGTTTATGAGCACTGTCACTTCCCACTCTATTTTATCTGCGACATCTTGTTGTCATGCCCATTTCTCACCAAAAAAGCTTTCCTCAGGAAGATGAATACGGGTACAAGTGTGAACATCTAAACCAAGGTAATTTGTATGCTGAAAATGGAGATGAGATATCTGAGCCCCACGAAGCTGTCGAGCCCTTTAACCCCCAACTATGCCAATGGTTTAGTTGTGCAAAGTTGCTTTGTACTGGGAATTGGCAGAAAACATAAATTCTAAAGGCTAGTGGAAACCTGTGAAATGCCAGAGGTTAAAGCTAGAAACTTTCATTAATGTAGTGATGTAAGGAAATTTTCTTAAATACTGTTTCTGTGCTAACAAAACCTGTAATACTAAGTCACATTAGGAAAAAGTGGTTTTGCTAATCTGGGTTCTTTCTTTTCCCTTCCCCTGAAAACTGCTAGTGCTGACACAGGTTATATGCCTAGCCCAGGCCTCCTGTGATGCTGGGCTTCTGTAATACGACTTGAGCAGCCAACTAGAAACATGACCAGATGTGCAGTTTCGCATAAAAATAAAAGTAAATTACAACTCTTGCCATCTAATCCAACCTGACAAGAAAAGGGGATTGTGATTAAAACTGCTAAAAAACTGAAGGAAGTTTGGGCTGGTTTCTCTTCTCAGGAGGTTCAGCTCAGGGGATGAAGGAAGAAGAGAGAAGCCAGCCCGGCCAGGCACTGCTACTTCAGTAGTTTTCCAAATCTCAATTCAATGGTTTTTCTCTGTCTATGATGGTGGAACAGGTTTTTTTCTGGTTTTGATTTAAAAAAAAACCCACAACACCCACATTTATAAACAAACACAGAACAATGAAGCAGAAATCTCTACCTGGGCACACCCTATATTGGGGAGGATAAATAAATGGCTTTTTTGTATTTTCAGCTCTCATTCCTCACATTCAAACTCCACCCATTGCATCAATCACCCCCAAAAGCATCAGCAGGCCTCCTGGCATGTGTATAAAACCAGGACAGGTCAGGACACCTCTCACATGGTGTGCTATACATTGGCAGGTACTGAATTTTCTTGAAGCAGAGACGTGTTAACAGGTGTCAGAAGCCATGATGTCCAGTAAAAGTTTCCAGGGACTGAAGGAACAGACTGAAGGTGCAGCAAAAGATGCTGGTAAGAAAGATTAAATAATGTTGTATTGTTGTGGGCGGCTTAGCTACTGCTTTTACTTACAGAAACCCCAATGTGTTGTTACACTACTAGTGTACTAGTGTTACCAGCTCAACACAGCTTTTCTTTCCTTTCAGTTCCTGGGGGGTAGGTTTTGGCCATTGCCTGGAGACGGTCCCAGGCTGACCACAGTTCTTAGCCTGGCGTGGGCAACCCCTTTCACCCACCCACCCACCCACAGCTCCCTCAGTGGCTGCTGAGCATCGTCCAACCCTTATCATTCCCCAAACAGATCTTTAAACTCGGTGTTTTTCAGAGCAGGGAAGCCTGTTTTTGTTGTAATAACCTTTTTTATCTAGCATTTACATCGGTCAGAGTGGTCTTTTCTCATGCTCTGCAGAGGTTTTTGAACTGCTCTGCTTTTAAGAAGTTGAATTTAACCTTTGATTAATGTTTGCCACTTGGCCTGACTATCAATGCCTTCTGGTAATAACTATATTGATTGCAATGGCCTGTTTGCAATAAGTAGTACAAGCATGTTATATTCTGGAGAAGAATATAACAGAAACATGCTTGTACTACTTATTGCAGTGCTCACTAGACTTTGCACAGTTAAAAAAATAAAATAAATCTGTGCACACATTTCTGTCATAGCTCTTCCTCTGTTGTAGGGTCAAGTACTGTATTATTACTACTAGCACTGTGCATTGGAAACCAATTTTTTTGATGCAAAGTATAATAGCTTTTCCTTTAAATGAAAAATGTTGATATACTTATGCTGGCATTTTATAGTATATTCCTTAATGCTTATGCTAGCATTTTATAGTATACTGCTTACAGCGCTTGTGTGCAGCTCATTCCTAGCAGGTTATTATTTGTATCAGTCCTGGACTCTGATCCTGTGAACCTCATCTGGGTGTTCCTGCTCTGGCAGGGGGATTGGACTGGATGAGCTTTTGAGGTCCCTCCCAATCCCTAACGTTCTGTGATTCTGTGAACACTGTGTTGTATAGCTGAAATATGTAAGTAACCTCACTGATTTGTTCGGAGTTGGAGTAAGTTTCCATACAGCTGGGAACAGATGTGTAGCAGACCCAGAAACATGACAGTGCGCCTTTCTGGAAAACAAAATAGTCCTTGCTGCACCCTGAGTATATTCATGCCATTGAGAGGTCACTATTTCTTCTAGCACAATTGGCAAGATGGCTCTTTCATAAGTTATCAGACACCTTACAATTACATGGCTTCTCACTTTTTTAATGCTTTGCATTCTGGACTTGATCCATTGCATTTCCAGCTTTTGCTCCTCTTCTTCTATATGGATCTTGTCTGTAAAATCTCCCTTTTCCCATCCTTCACTGTTTAATGCATTTGCTTCCGTTTTGGAAAAGACATTACTCCCAGATGGCCTCCAAAGAAAATGTGTACTGGATGGCAAAACTTCCCTGAGCAGAATAAGCTAGAAAAATCAATAAAAGCGAGTATAAAATAAGCAACTTGCAGCTAAATGACACCGTTGAAACTCACTGCTAATCTTTGCTTCTTTATCTCCTTTTTATTTTATCTTCTTATCTGTCATCGACTTGCTCAGCTGACCGTAGGTGCTAGGTAAATGCTAATCTCATAGCAAGCTGCTCTGGCAACACACACAGTTCCCAGGGTGCCCATGAGCAAAGCACACGGCCTCAGCCTGCTCCCTACCAGCCTTATCTCCTGCCAGGGCCATAACCCTCTGTGGACACGCAGATGAGCCAATTGACGTAGGGAATTCCTATAAGCATAAATGTGAACAGCTGGAAGTTAATTTATTTATCTTTTTTTGTCCTTCACTACAGCAAACACATTGGGACAGGCTACTCAGGATGCAGTCAACCAGATTACAGATGCAAGCCAGAAAGGTAGGAGAAATTCTGTGCAAATCAAAAAGCAATGGAGCATCTCAACGCAAGCCAGCAGCGGGCAATGCTCATTCCCTCCTGTCCCTCAGGCATTCTCAGCCTGAAAGTCCTTGGTTTCAGTGACAAATTTTGATCTTTTACAAATCTCAAGGGAAAGGATTTTAGGATCTGTTACTTAGTAGTTCCATACATTCACTGGCAGGCAATAGCTGAGACTTCCAAGACCACCAGGTCTCATCCATGGCATTCAGATTTTGACTTCCTTTATAGAAAACTCGTGGGAGCAGCACAGACAAAATTTTGCTCTTCTTTCTTGAGGATCGAATAACACTGAGACACATTTTGCTTCACTAGCCGGGGGCGGGGGTCCACCCAGGTCCAGCCCCCTGCTAGCCCCCCATGCCTGCTGATGCAGCAGCTGGGATCAAACATTATTGATCCCACAGTTGGAAAGGTGCCCTCGGGAAAGCGTTGGCATTGCGTTTATGAGGATCGGAAACAAACTAAAAACTAAGCTCAGTTCTCAATTTTAATAATTATGTAAGAATGAGGGGACAATTAGAAACTGCCAAATTCTTTTTTAAAGATATATCCCCGTACTTCTATAGTCTAATCATTTTCACACCTCACCCTTCTATCATAAATATTAAACCATGCTGCATTTTTCCAGCTTTCTGCTTATCTTTTTCCCTCTCTTGCAGCTATTGACAAGGCTTCCAAGATGGCACAAGATGGGGTAGAAAAAGCAACCGGACAAGCTGCAGAAGCAATGTCTGGCTTTGGAAAAAAATGTGGATTTAAGAAATGATGCTAATTTAAGCAAAGATTATTGTATATAAAAATATCTCTTTAGTCTGAAATTCCCTACTCCTTTGTGAAGAAAAATGAAAGCTGTTTGGGATCTGGGTAATATCTATCTCTTCAAATACAAAATTATAAGGCAGAAGGCCTCCTTCATCCTTTTTATGGGAAAACTACGTCTATTAGAACGCCTGCTCACAATCTTAGAAATGGCTCATAAGGCTTCAGCAATGCTATTGCCCCACTCTTATAACAGCACAGAGATTATTGCCACATTTGCTGGGAGTATTTACAAAACCAGTGAAACTGTTCATGTTCCAGGACACCAGCACATTCCTGTGATGAAACCGAGTTTCCTTCCAGTAGTTCAAAATTAAGATGGGGCTATATTTTGTCTCACTGTTTTGTTTGTTCCCATTTGCTGTATTTTCAGATTAAGAGAAATAAAAGGTATTGTAAGGTTTCCACCACCCAGAAATACATAATTTTGTAGTGTACTCATTATTTTATTGGGTCTTCAGTGAAGGATCACACAATGTTGTGCAAATCTCTTTTGCTTTTTGCTTCAAAGCCCCGTGAGGTCTGTGACCATCCTCTAAGGGAGGTGAGCACTGAATCATTTTGGTGATTGGCAGACAGACATATGGAAATCAACAGCCCCTTGACACAGAGAAGCCTTGTGGTCTCTGTGAGTGAATGGGAGTTGTGGTGTCCACCTCTTCGTCCTTTCTTTCCCATGTCTGTTGTGGGTCTAACTTTCTCCTTACCATCGCCCACAACACATCTCCTGGAACAAAAATCAGACATTTTATCCCAATACACATTTGCATGACTGGTAGCACTGATGTGAGAGGCAGCACCCTCACGCCTGAGCCACAGTCTCTGAACAGCACTGCCAGTCAGCCCTGGACATGCTGCGGAGCGGCTGCCGCTCACGGAGGCAGTGGTGCTCAGGGATGGAGTGGTGCGAGAGGGGAAGTGGGCAATCTTCTTGCCTAGGAGATGGAAATATTTATTTTAGATTGCTGCTTGCTGGGCAATCAGAGGCTTCAGCAGGCAGACAGGGTGCCCACTGAAGTGCTGCCTCTGTCAACAAAAGGCACTAATGCCCACTTATTCACAGTAAGTGCTCTTACCTTGGCCTCTGGGTGTTTCTCATTGCTAGGCAATATTTAATTATTTTTTTTTAACGTTTTTCTTTTTTTTCCCCTCCTGGTTTGAATCCTTACCAGCCTGATATCAGTTAAAAAGCTAACCTGAGCATTATAAAAGAAAATCAAAGAATAACCAAAACCACTTGGATTTGATGAAGCAGGGCAATCCAGGCCAGTCTGAGATACGGCTGTCTCTCACTTGTTGACCAAGAGCTGTGGTTTACCAAGGCTTTTTGGAAGCCAGCCTTTGGGAGTGCAGGCTGACTCATTGCTAAATCCAAAGACCACTACAATCTGCAAAAAGGACTGCATGGACTGAAAAGCCTTTAGAGGACCATATAAGTAATAGAGCATCTGTGAGCAAACATTGTCCGGGGCTGTGCACTGAGTGTCCTTATACAATGTCCACTGTTATTTAAAGTTTTAAAAGCCTAAATATTTACCCAAGCACAAACTCACAGAAAAAGCAATAGACCATTGCACTCTCAGTTACTGGGCAACTCTCAATAGTACTTAATTATTTAGTACTTTCCATGGTTACTTCCCTGATGGTGAAATTCTCAGAGAATGAGCCCCTTTGGCTCAGCATTTCAGACACTGGTGCTGCATTTGTGGTCCACATGCCAGTCTTCATCACACCCTTTCTTTCCTGCAAATCACTTCTTAGTTCATATTAGAAGAAAAAAACCTGAACAGCTGTGGACTTTTTGCCAGTAAAACCTGTTATCCCCTGACATGACTGAAGTTCTTCCTGTTGCTTTGTGCATAGGGAACGCAGCTCTGACTCCTGCTGTGCGGTTTTTGTGTACTCTTATACCAATCACAGGTGGCATCTCCAGTGTAACTACACCGGTTGTCACCGACCACTGCCCTAGCATAGTGTTGGTGACAGCACTGGCAAGGGCAAGCCTGGACTGCCTGGCTGGAGGGAGCGCTTGAGGTCATCCACTGAGTCAAGAGAGGAGATGAGCCTTTCTCCATCCGGCCAAGGAGCACCAGGAGGCAGCTCCCCGTGTGTCCCTGGCACAGGGATGGGACACAGAGCCCTTGCTACTCCAGCACAGATCCCAGGAGCCTGGTCAGAGTATTTCACATCTCTTTTGTCCTGAGGGCGGATGCTGTGCCACGGGCACCCGTGAGTCTGAGTCACTTGCTGGCAAGTTTTTCTAGGTCTAAACTTCATGGCGCTGCTCCACAAATAAGGTCACTGCCTTATTCACAGTGCTCTTTGGCCTTAAAGTATTTGGGGCTCTCCCTCCCTTGTGCATTGCACAGGGAGCCATGTCCCAACCCAGGACCGTGCCTTCCTATTCCACATAAAGACTCCAGATGTTGTGTAAAAGCTAAACAGATGTCCTGAATGCTCCTAGCACCTCATGTGTCATCAGCTGTAGAGACATGTGAAGTTATCCAACAGCTGAGTTCTGAAATTTCCTAAAATTTACTTCTGGGTGTGCCTGCAGCTGCCTGAGTCATGAAATGCTGAGCAAAGGAGATTCATGTGCTGGCATGGCCAAGCTGCCCAGCACAAGCAGCACCTGCCCTATGCCTCACTCCAACACCCCAGAGACCTTGGGGCTGCTGGGGGCACAGACAGTTGCTCGAGAGAACCTGGAACCTCATCTCAGGTGAAGGCTTTGATTAAAGGTCTGTGGGTTATCATGGATCTGAACTTTCTGAAACCAATTTGTGGCCAAGTTTCCCATAATGTGACAAAATGCAAAGGTGATTTTTTTTTCTGTAAATCCCCACCACTTCTCCCCCACCTCAGTGCCCCTTTACCTGGTTCCTGTGCACTTTCCAGCCCTGGCTGTGGCAGTGGGCATGTGTACACCCACCCTCACCCCTACCCCCACCCCCACATGATGCTTGCTTAAGTTCTGTTTTGCCTTCAGATAAGCAATTACCAAGAATTTCCTGCAAAAAAATCCCTTTTTATGCATAACTCCCCCTTCCTATTTAGTAACAGTTCTCTTTTTTAAAAAACTTTTTTATTCCTCTTTTTGCAATTTCCAAACCTAGCCCAGGCAACCAGGAGCACCTTTTGAGTGTTTCTGGCCCTCATGGTTCATTTTAAAAGCTCAGAGAGCGGAGCCTATGCAAAAGCTAGATAAAAGAGGGCACAGCTGTTGTACACAGCAGGTTGACCTGCTGCTTGTGCAGAGAGGCATGCCATGGTAAAAATTAACAAAACCCTTGGTAAAAAAGTCCTTCTTACTGCCTTTCTGTTGGACTTGGTGTGAGCAGCTCCCCAGGGCCTGCCAGCATCAGCTCTCCCTGCCTCAGTTTCCCCCAGGTCCCGCTGTCAGACCTTGTTGCTTTAGCTGCCATTTCCCATGACTAACTTGGGCAGCATTTATGAAATACAGCCTCCCTTGTCCTTTAGCACTACCCTACACCTTTTAACCTCTTTTCCTAAGCCACTCTTTTTGCAGTTAATCAGGTTCTTGTTTCGCCCTGTGGCACTCCCCATGTCCCTGGCCCAGACCCAAAGGGCCAGGGGGCTGCTGCAGGGCTTTCCTGGCACAGCCACAGCTGAGGGCCCTGGGGCTGAATGATGGGACATGAACAAGACATGCAGGACATGGATGGCCACTGTGGGAGGCTGGTGGGCACCAGGAAGATGCTGCAGCTGAGATAGTGCCAGGGCATGAGTGCAGGAACAGCTCACTGCTTTGTGAGGATACTATGGAGACCTCAACACGAGCTGGCAACATGCACTTTCAGCCGAGAAAGCCAATTTTATCCTGGGCTGCATCAAAAGAAGTGTAGCCAGAAGATAGAGAGAGGTGATTCTTCACCTCTACTCTGCTCTGGTGAGACCCCACCTGGAGTACTGCGTCCAGTTCTGGGGCTCCCAACACAAAAAGGACATCGAGATGTTGGAGCAGGTCCAGAAGAGGGCCATGAAGATGATTAGAGGGCTGGAGCACCTCTCATATGAAGACAGGCTGTGAGAGTTGGGGTTGTTCAGCCTGAAGGAGAGAAGGTTCTGGGGAGACTGTATAACTGCCTTCCAGTACCTGAAGGGATCCTGGGGAGGGACTTTTTACAAGGGCATGTAGTGATAGGATGAGGGGCAATGGCTTTAAACTGGAAGGGGGTAGATTTAGATTAGACATTAGGAAGAAATTTTTCACTGTGAGGGTGGTGAGACACTGGCACAGGTTGCCCAGGGAAGCTGTGGATGTCCCCTCCCTGGAAGAGTTCAAGGCCAGGTTGGACGGGGCTTTGAGCAACCTGGTCTGGTGGGAGGTGTCTCTGCCCATGGCAGGAGGGGTTGGATCTTTAGAGTCCCTTCCAACCAAAACAGTCTATGATTCTGTGAAACTGCTCGCTGTGAGATGGGGCAGCACATCTGCAGAGAGAAACTCACCTTCCTAAATGTAATCCCATAAAGAAACATGAAGTGGAACAAGCCATTGCTGTGTTGGATGCTATTCTCCAGATGCTGCTGACACACGCTGGGGGTGAGGCGGCCATATTGGCTGCATATTTTGACTGCGTTATACTGTTATGCCGTGCCCTGAAAAAAAAAAAGTCAGATGACCCCCCTCCAGCTTCTCTCCTTCCCAAAGAGCAGCAGCAGCAGTAAATGGTGGCACAGGACAGGTGACTCGGGGAGCCTAGACAGTCTGGGCCACTCTCTGCACCATTTCCTTCATACTACCAAGCAACCACAGCGGCTGGATTAACGATGCTGGAGGGGATATGCTGGCCAGTTCCTGGAGTCTCTGGTTATGAAGGGATCTATTGTCTGTGATGTTGTCCAGCTTCTTTTTGGGACTGCCAGCACTGTCTGCTCCCAGAGCCTGTGGCGGCAGCAACTTCACTGGGGTTTGCTGCCCACGGGACAAAAGCAACCTTCCTTTCATGTTTTAAATTCATCTCCTACCTATTGCATAGATTGCCCCTTCACTTGAAACCCTGTAAGGTTTGGCACATAAAGACCTTGCTGCCGGCAGGACTGAGCTGAGGCAGAGGGGCCCTTCCCTGAAATCTGCCCGTACCTGGGCTGGGGCTGCCCAGCTGTGCCTGGGAGGGGGCCAGGGAGGCTGTGGGAGAGGGCCTGGAATGGCCCTGGATGCAGTTAGGAGTGGGGTAGCTGTGTGCTTTGCAGGGTAGGAGGGAAGGGGGTAGATTGTGCTGAGTAGCATGTTGTGCTGGTGACATGGTTGCTGTGGCTTTGCCTCCAGCACTGTGAAATCTGCCACCCCCACCCCGGGGTGCTGTGGCTGCGTGTTGGTGGGATGTGACCCCATGGGAGAGGCTGAGATAGCTCCCGGTGGTCGGTGTTGGTGGTGTTCAGCCAGGCTGGAGCGAGTGTGCCGCAGCCCGCGCTTGTGTCAGAGGGTGGCAGCTTTTGTCTCTGTGCTCAAACTCTCTGTGTTTGCCTGTGCTGGCTGGTGGCTGAGCTTAGGACGTGTACATGCTTGTGCCTTGGCAGCTTTAACCTGTGTTTTCCTGGCATGGTTTGCCCTGAGCAGCAGTCCTGGGCCTTGGCAGCATGATCAGCCGGGCACAGGGAGTGCAGTGAGGTGCAGGGAGTGCACGGCAGTGCACGGAGATGAGTCCTGCAGAAGCGGTGGGAGCTGAGGCCCTGCTCTCATTAGCCCTGGTGCACTATCAAGCAGAGTTCACTTTTCCTACTGCCCATGAGAATTTAAGAAATGCGGTTACTAGGACACATGCTGGTGTGATGATGGTTGGCAAAAGCTACGGCACTGAGTGCAATCTAATGTCAGCTTAAACGTGCATGTGATGAAAATCCTGGTGCCTGCAGAGAACTACACCTCTTCACTGGTCTTCTAAGGTTTTCATCTATATGTAGTAAGAGAAAATAGGTCCTTTTTATATTTGAAAATTGGGCTGTGTTTTAACACTCTCTGTTTTTATTCCTGTGGAGCAAACATCACCTTCACCTGCTCCTAGGCAGTGTTGCAATGGCACATACTCTTTCTAGTGTTACAATTCAATATGTACTTGCAATGCGTCGCTGTAATTAGTTTTACTTCTGTAATTTTATTTCTACACCCGTGTTCATTGCGAAGTCAAAGCATCAGTGCTGGTGCTGTACCGATCTATTCTTGTGGAAGTTGCTCATGAGCTAGTGATGATGTGGCTTTTGAAGGAAGAGTTGTATTTGCAGTACTGGAACGTGGGAGAGAAGGAACCGTCCTTCACTTTGCGATCAGGATGGGATGAAGTGGAGTATTTCTAGTGTCTCTTCACAGTGTAAACAGTCGCCTCACCAGATGCACAAACCTACTGTCGACTCTGAGCCTCTCTGTTTTCACACATTTCTCCGTCAGTAATTGGAACAGCAGCAGAGCAGGACTAGGAAATTGCTGTTTCCTGCACGCAAGGCCAGGCCTGGGTAATTGAGGATGTTTCAGGGAACAATGGGTGCCTCTTACCGCTTGGCTGCCACGCAATGAATTTCCATGGGTCAAATGCTGCTCTGAGTTATCTGAAATATTTCAGGGTTTTTTGTGTTGTAGATCAGTTCTGAACTTTGTCAATGCTCCTTGACTTGACAACAAGGAAGACATTAATTTAAAACCAAAATTGCTACTTTCTTTCTGTTTTTTGTAAACATATTCTGGTAGAATTTTCTTTCAGATACAGTGAGTAATCCCTTGCCTTCAGTCAGAAGATAAAATGATGCAGAGAAGCCCCTCCTCACATCCAGACAAACCTTTCACATCATATTTAATTGACATAAAGTAGGGCTTTGGGGTCAGTAAGAAACGGCAATGGTTGGAAGAAAACAGAATTTTTGCTGTAATACTGGAAGGGACATTGTAGAGGAACTATTCATGAAGTGACATGTCTGGGATGAGGAGAGGTACTCCTAGAGTCTGCTCTGGTGTTGGCTGTAGGCAGATCAGTCTGATGAGTAAACCCCTTGTTCTGAGGTAGGTTACACTTTTTTCTCCCCTTTTCAGCAACAATTTTGATCAACAGAGTGAAAGCTCCTGCCCAGTGTGAAAGGGCACAAAAGTAGTTCTGCTAGAAAGCGGGTGATCCTAGAAAAAAAATCAGCTAGTTTGACATGAGAGCAGCTCCTGGCTGGCTGGACGGTACACAGCCATCCTGTGAGAGGAGCCAGGATGGCGTGGGGACCGTGTACTTGGCAGGCTGCCTCCCGCTGTCCTGCGGTGCTGCACGCGGGCTGGTCCCCATGTCTCACCCCATGGGGTCTGGCCTGGGGAACAAGGTGGTAGCTCAGTTCTTTGTCACTTGGGGCAGGTGGTGCAAGCCTGGTGTCGCAGCTCGGCAGTGCCCGGCCTCTGGTAAGGGCAGGCAGAGGCTGCACCCCACTGGCCTCTGCCCAATGGCCCTGGGGTCTGTGCTGGGCCCTGCGGGTGTTTGCTGTGGGGACAGAAGTAAAGGGCACAAGCATCCTCTTCACTCTCCTGAGCCAGGCATTGGAAGAAAGGCGTTAAAATATTAGCTATGACACACCATGAAATGCTTAGCTTTGTTTAACTCAACAAAGATTTCATCAGATACTTTAAAAAGCAGGGTTAGCTCCTCCCATTTCTTTTTATAACCATGAATTTTAAGTCCCACTGGGGAAGAAAAAAAAAAAAAGTGGAGAATAATAATCTGAAACTGGATACTTTTCTGTGTAAGGTTTTGAAATGCCGAAGTTGATTTAAGCAATTCTTCAGCCGAGTGTTTCGCAATGCAATGTTTTTCTGCCCAGTTCAGGATGGGTTGTATCTCCCCCCGCGGCACTGGCTTGGGAGCCTTTGGTCGGGACAGCTGTGGCATGCACTCTGTTTACCAACTCCACAACATGGAAAAACAAAGCTTTCATTCCTGGGCTATGGAAAACTTCTGCTGATTAATTCACGCCCTCTCTCTGGGGAGGAAAACATAATAAACATTAATGTCTCTTCACCTTTTTATGCCTCCCATATTAATCACCCAACAAGGGCTCATGGCTTTTCACTGTTCCAGTTTGCATTTGCCCTCTAACTGCTGGGAGGAGTCCTGCTTTGTCTATAAAAAGCTGCACTTTGCTGAACATTGTAACAGAACCAAATTTAGGAATTCAGTCGCCCATTCTCTGCGAGGAGAGAGGACTGAGCACAGCCATGTTTGGGATTGGGAAGAAGCTTGCCGAGGAAGCCACGCAACAAGCTGAAAGTGCTGCACAGGTGGCAGGTAAATACAAATCGCTGCTTTCCCCCCTCCTGTGCCTTGGGTGTTACAGTATGTGCCTGGCTCCTGCCCCCTGCGGCTGGGAGCAAAGCTGTAGCTGAGGTGTGAACACTACAGATGCTGTCCTCAAGGGTGCGGTCAGTACGTCCTGTAACCTACAGACCCCCTAACACTACAGTAAATGAAGGACCCATATTAATTACTGGTTTACCACCACTTTTCCCTCTCTGGCTTTTCCTGTGTGGGTGTCTAGATGATGCACTGAAAAGAGGACAGTGGAAAGCTGAAGGGAGGCAAGGCTGCTTAATTAGAGCTTTATTTTCTAACATGAACTGTCGTGATAAACACGAGTTTTGTAATAGAAAACTGGAGTAGTTTCCTGAAGTTCTGAGGTCTGATCTGCTCAGTGCTGTGCAGAGGCAAGCAGTTAAGTCAGTTCTGCTCTGCTGTCAGTGCTCCAGCCCCACTGCTGTCGCAACTGCTCACCCCACCAAAAGCTCAAGTGCAGCCGTGGGGGCTTCAAGGCACCTGAGTCAAGTTTACTCCTCCTGAGAGGCTTGCTGAGTCACCTCCAAATTTAAATAACGTGCCACTTAGATGAGCCACTGTTAGTGAAGCTTTAACACAAACAGAGATCTGGACATGTGCCATTCCTGAAATGTTTGTGCATAGTGTAATACATGAGCAGTGGAGACTGTTTCATATTTCTTCACATGACATTTTGGTAAACTCTCAAAACCAGACATTCTGTCCATGACTTCAAATGCAGTAGAAATAGTACTTGCAGGCTCTGTGCCCAATGAAGCCTGCTACTTATTTACCATCTACCCTTGGTTCAGTTTGCTAGGAGGATGAAAGATGCCTAATCCCAGACCCACAGCCCCCTTTTCCAAAGTTTATTCTTAAATCAACTATTTCCATGCTGAAGCATGAAAGAGAAACACCAAGCTGTGGGCAACTGGAGGGTAACCATCAGCTTTTATTTTCAATTGAAGATTTGTTAATTTTGGTTTTGCTGTACAGCAGCCCTAGAAATGTGTGTTTCTGGAGGTCTTTTGATGTTCCTAATGTTTTTTTTAATGTTGTGGAAACATTATCTATGGCTTCCTATGGTAGGAGACTGATACAGATGTTGTAGAAGTGGTATTTGTCATCTTGAAGGAGCTGTATAGTAATCTCAGTGTTCACTGATTGTGGACTCCTAAACACTTAATTCAAACTCTAAGAGCAAAGTTTTCAAATAGCAACAGCAGTCTTTCCCCTTTTGTGCTAAGCACTTGAATCCGACCCAGTCCTTCAGACACCAGCAGTCTGAAGCCTTTTGCCTGAACCCCGCTCACATCTTTCCAGCAAGTGCCACAGCACAGCCCTTCCAGCTGGAGTTGGATCCCGGGACAACAACGGGATCTCCCAGGCACTGGCCTGACTTCGGCCACTTCTGTGCCATCAGCACGTAACTTGATGACAGGCAGTAAATACACAGCACATGATGCTAAACTTGTGTCACATCAGTGTCTGTACAACACTCACTCCTGGGTTTATTATAAATAGAGGTAGACTCCAAATCCCCATTTAGAAGAAAACAAGGGGGATTTTATGCTCATTTTTAACGAGAACAAGACTCTCCAACTGGTGGCTGTACAAGTATTAATTACCTTTTCTATGAACTACTTCTGCTGTGCCTGCATGTGCCCCGAAAGCGCAGTCCCGTGAGTCATTGCTAAGTGCAGAGTGGCACAACTGGGTTTTCCAAGTACCTAAAATTAGCACCTACCTCACGGTTCTTGAAAGGAGCCACAAACTCAGCTGTGACCTAAGATTCCTAAGGGAAGTATTTTCCCTGGCTGCACCTTATGAGTGGCACACATCATTCACCAGTTAGGAAACTGCTGCAAAAGATGATGAATTACAATAATTAGCATGTCTCTTAAGCATTAGAGAGTGTCCTTCAAACCCAAGGTGAAATAGGTCACTTGTTTTCACAAGACACTTAACAAAACAACTACTGTTGAAGAGCCATTCAATCCAAGCCTGGAGACCTGTGAAGTTTTAGATGCTCCCAGTCCACTTAAATGTCCTTCCCTACCTCAGCACTTTCTCATGCAAAGTTCTTGAGGAATCAAACTTGCTCAGTCAGCCCCTCCTTCAGTTTCTGTTGTGCAGAACACATCGATGTTTTCTAAAAGGTAGTATTTGGAGCCAGGGGGAACAAAACCAATACCACTGAAGGCCATTTGCCCCAGACTTTCATTTGACTCTTGTGAACAAGTTCTCTGATCATACTACTGGAGGCTGATCACCCAAGAATTTTGTAGGCTGCAGTTCCTCCACTTTAAGACAGTATCTTCTTGTTCTTCATGTCTCAGTAAGTCTCCTCTGTTAAACATTTCCATGTCTTTAAAACTAGTTTTGTCTCTTACAGAACACATTCTCTCTAGCTACAGTAGAAGTATTAGACTGTACACTAAATGTCATGCTGTCCTCACTGCATGCCACTTCCAGGCAGCAAGCATCAAGCTTTATGCAGTTGGTAAGAGATTCTTTACCAACCAAGCTGCCCAAGCCTGCTCTCAGCAGGTCCTAGCCAGGCTCAGTAAAGGGAAGGCTCCACTGCATCTGATTCTCTGCTAGGGTTTATTTCCTGACCCTGCAGGTAACACATTCGAACTTCCACAATCTTCATCCCTACCAAGACACATGATAACATGGGGAACTATAGCCAGCTTCCAAATAGCACCTCTCTCTCTCTAGACCAGGGTGCCTACCCTTCTAGAATAATATTTTCATCTTATAGCCTTGAAACATTTACTGAACCTTTCCAAAATGCTGAGTTTAGAGGAAGGGTAAAGACTGCTTGATTTACACTTGTTTTTCTCTTAATTCCAGCTAACACAGTGGGCCAGACTGTGCAGCAAGCAGTGGAACAGGCTAAGGATGCTGGTCAGAAAGGTACAGTAATGTTTCTGTTTATTTAAAAAATGTTATGTCAGTGAAATCCCAGATAGGTCCCCCAACCCTGCCTTGCCCCTTGTCCCACATCAGGTGGGAAAGGGAAAGGTATTGCAGTGATGCTACAGTTACCTTTGTTTTTCCATTTTAAAAGCTCTTGATGAAGTCTACAAAGTTGCTGAAACTGGTGAAAAAGCTGTAAAAAACATAACAAACCAGGCAACTTCGTGGGGCAAAAGCTTTGGACAATGAAGATAAAAATGTACCACCACTGAAATTTTTGTAAACAAGTTTCTACTACCTGTACTCTTAAATAAAGAAAATGCTTATACTCTACCTGGCTTGCATGTATTCCTTTGGTTACATATATTAAAAATCTACTTTCAATCCCTGGTCTAGAAAGACTGGATTACTTCACAGAGCAGACAGCTAAAGATGTGCTGTGCCATTAATGCAGACAAACACTTTTTTAAGAGCTAAGGGATGGCTTGGAGTGGACACAATGTAAAGCCAAGGGCTTAAGGGTTGGTCTCTCTCCCATTTTGCTGCCCAGTGAAAGTTATGATTGCGTGTGTGCAAGTAGCACAAAACTGAGCACCTAAAGAGCCATTTCAAGACAAGGCAAGTACCCGTATGCTTCTGTGACTGTACTTGTACTTCTGTACTAATCTGTAAAACTGCAATTAGCTATTGTGCTGATGAAGACACAAGTGTGTTTAAGGTATACATAACCACTGTAAAAGAGCACTGATACTCGAACTAATGGTAAGAGCAGAACAAGACATCACTGCCAGCAGACCACTGAGCTCACCACTGAACTGCTTAATGCTGCCTGAACTGGATCGTTGGTACAACTTCAACAGCTCTGCACAGCAAGGTATTGATGTGTGATGCAGCACTCAGTATGGCAAGAGTAATTTACCATGCCTGTGACATTCCTCTCAAACACACAGATGGACAGTAATCAAGCAGGAGCTGGAAGAATGAGACCTCACTGAGCTTGTGCTGTAAAAAACAAAACCAAACCAAAAATCCTTGCATGCACATGATCTTGGAGTGGGAAGAAATGCAACGAGTACAGAATCTGATATTACAGACTCAGCAGTTACTAAGAGTAATTTAGAGGTCACTTACTTGGCATCTTGAAATCACAGCAAGATCTACCACTGCTCCAACACTTCCTCCTGATGGTGACAGTTGTAATCAATGAAAACAGATGTAGGTCTGGTTTTGCATTTAGTAGTTTTCAGGCAGCATATAACCCTACTGTAGTTGCTATCCTTATGAAATGCCGCAGCTTCAGAGTACTTATGGAGCCACTATTAAACACAAACTCTCTACATAATCAGCACTTCATACTGCATGAGAGATTACAAATACTCCCTATGGGAAGGATGCATTTTGCTCTAGGTAGTAAATATAGTTCAAATCTGTGCTTAAATTTAACTTTGGGTATTGACTGGTGCCCTGCCTAACATCCTACAAAGTTTCTTGGTGAATGCCTAGTGGCATGTAAGAAAATACAATTAGTGAAAATGTTGTTAGCTGGAAGATAAAGCTTGTATGTAAGGAGGGGAGCATTCCCCAGGAATTTTGGTCTAACACTTAAAGTTACAGTAAAAAAACCCAGTAGTTCTATTTATCACCTACATCCCAGAGTGAACGCTTTCTTTAGCTGTGGCTAGGAGAAGGCTAGAGCTGCTCTGCACCCAAGCCTCTAAGCTCACACTAACTCATAGCAACTGCGTAAAACGTTACCACTTTCTTCTCTGCTGCTGTTGCCAGGTCTTGAGAGGTATGCGCTAAATGTGATAAGGAACATGCAATTTTACTTTTTCCTTACCTATCTTCGCTGAGACTAAGCTCAGCAATGCTCAGCACCACTGAAGCCTTAATGTACAAGACCTTGTCAGAACAGGCTATGTATCACAAGAAGTCTGGATCCACCGATACTTTGGTTCTTGCATTTAGCTGCAAAGGGCAAATCAGCTGACGTGCTGCAATCTTAAATCAGACTCCAAGCATCAATCTCCTCAATCTCAGGTCTTCGATAGAAAGTGCCCCACATTCTCCTTGTACCAGCTTTTGGATATGCTCAGATACATGTCTCGCAGGTCTCTGACACTGACGCTGTCAACAAGAGGTCAGTAACCATTGTAATCAATGACTGTGGAGAAATCCAGTCAACCTTAAGGGCTTATCTCTGGGTTTGGTAAAATTGTGCCTGATGGTAGCTCTGCTTCCTTTCAAGATGTCCTGCGAAAATAAGTGTTAATCTGTGGGTGTATGAGAATATAAGATGGTAATGAACTGAGGGAATTCAGGCATTGTGCAGCTTTTTTCCTTCAAACTGAGGAAGTAGAAGATATCCCAGTTAGGTGTCTATGCCAGCTTTCCATGTGCTCTAACATTGAAAGGGTCCTGTTTTTCAAGTTTGCACAGCCAAATTAGAGGTGCTTTACCAGCTGGAGAGGGGAGGAAACAAGGGGGAAAGGAGGGAGAACAACAGTAAATTAGCCAAGTCTCTTCACTGCTACTGTACTTTGCTGCCGAATAGAACTTGGCTTTTAGATACTTTCTCTTCTCAATAATACAACCACATTTACTCGAGAATTTTCAGCATGTGAATTTTGGTGGAAGTAGGTTACAATTTGTCAGAGTTGAATTCTTACAATTTCGGTTTTGGTTTACTATCTATGTTTACACAAAAACTGCACTGAAAAATATGATCCAACATATAGATCTCATGTTTAGAGATCCACATCTTGATCACAGTAACTCTTTCATGGTCAAAAGATTCTCATTTTCTTTAAATATACATATATATATATATATGTATATACACACTGTACTTAGGTGATTGGAAGTACTCTTGTAACCCTGGATATCAGTATATATGATGGAGTAAGCCACTAGTTAAATGCATCACACAGGTTTATTGCTCAGTGCTAACTACTATAACAGTTCTTCACACAAATTTGAGAGGACACAGTAAACACCTGAAACAATTTACCAAATATGTCCAATTTCAAAAAAGTCTTGCTGACAGGCAAGTTCAAGAGACCAAGATCTGTATTAGTGAGCCCCACAGGATAACTCAGAGACAGTATCTTATCAGTAGGCATGTAATGAATAAACAAGCGCGCTGTGAAGATTCACAGACTGATTGTAACTATGTAAAGCTACCGAATGAAATAGAAAACAGTAATACACCAGCAGAGTAGGTTTGGAAAGGTCAACTTTTTTTAATAACTGCTCTTCTCTCCAGGTTATGTCATGCAGTTACAAAGTAGTTAGAAAAAAAGCATGAGTTTCTGGGAGGGACTAGTTGTCTTAAAAAAAACCATTCATACTCATTACATAAATAACATCTGGCACTTCAAGAGGTCTCCACTGGACGAAAGCCTTACACTTGAAAAACTGTGCTTGATCCAATATTGAGTTGAGGTCCATTTTGTTGTACTCTAATATCTTCAAAGCTTTCAAGACCTCCTGATGGTTAAAAAACAAACAAACAAAAAAGGCTGTGTGTTAAGACAGTGAGTTAACTTTATAGCAGCATTCCAGCTCCTCTATAGTATGGCCAATGGTTTCTGGGTTCAGTTTCACTTTAGTTGTTCACTGAGGCAGTATCTAATTTCAAGAAAGCCTCTGAAAGGAAAAGACTAAAAAGAACTAAAAAAAAAAATCTAAGTATGATTGCTTTTCAAATTCAGACTATCCCTTTTTTTTAAAAAAAGGAAACAACCTATAGTCAGAACAGTTATGTAGGTACTTGACTAAAAACATAAGTAGGGTCGCTTGATAGTTTTGGCTTATAAAAATATTAGTCTGTCACCTCTACATACTTCATGGTGATAGTCAGGCTAGCTTGAACAAGCAATAAAAGGCAGTCCTATAACAGCAGCACAGTTAAAAGAAAAAACATTGCCGAAAGAGAATCAGGCCTGAAGCTTTACTACAAATAAAAATTAGACTCCTATCAAAGTTAATCCCTGCTGGAGGCCCATTCTTCCTTTCACAATGCCATAGCATTGATCATACAAGGCCTTCCCGAAAGTGCCAAAGCCAAAATTACATCATTAAACAAAAGTGCATGAAGTAATAATGAGCTACGTGGTCATCTAGTACAGTATCTGATCTGAAGTCTTGAGAAGTGGCTCGGGTGGCAAGGCCACTCTTTCATACACAAAATGTACCATTTTGTTTTGTAGGTGAAATACCCAGAATGGCCCCCACAAGTGCAGATGAACGGTTATCTTCAGATACATACTTGTATACAATTTCCTAATCCACGTATTTTTATTGAAAAAAAAAAATAAAGAAAAAAAAAGACTAGTTTGGACTGAAACAAATTGAGGATAGGATCCACTGTAATGTCAGAAGAAAAGAAAATTTTGTGGTTACATGTAAACTCGTGATAAGCTTTCCCAAGAAGAGGGTACATTAACGGCAAGAGAGATGGGAGACAATAAGGAGCGGTAATGCCCTGTTTATGTAAAGGTCAGGCCAGCCTCGTTGTACACTTTGAAGACTTTCTCGATTGCATTGACATAGGCAGCTGTTCTCAGGTCCAGACCCAGGTTGTACTTCATGGCAGTGCGCATGATTTGCTGAAACAAAAAAGGTTACATGTGATTTCTGCAAGTTTCTCTGCAGGAGCTACACTAGATTTCACTTGGAGGATCCAAGTTAGGAGTATAAGAGAGCTCCTAGATTGGTATCAGAGCTCTGATCCTTTGTGGATCAATTCTAACATTTCTTGATTCCACTTACAACTGAGATCTGAAAGGGAAGAAAATCTTTCCCAGATTACTGGAGTGTGTCCCTTTTCAGGTCTTAGAAAACCATGTACCTCAGACACATGGAGAGACAAGAAGTCTCAACTACTCTTTGCCCCACTAATTAAAAATACTGCATAGAGGGATTAATCTAAAACTGCTGATGGTAAAGCACTCTTAGGTATGTGCCCTAGATCAGTCAGGTACAAGAGGACAACTAAAAGGTTTCTCATTACTAGCTTCTACTAGAAAATACTTCCTGATTTCATGTACTAGTCTCTAATGTTTAGTATACCCAGTTAAAATTGGCTGATTTTGGCACAGAACAGAAATACCTCATACAGCAACTTCCACTATAATGAACTGTATATCTACTCCTTTAACTGCAAAGAAATTCTGTACCACTCATTCACAAAGTCATGTTAAGTTCTTTTTCCTGTGAGAATATTTACCCGGGCAGAACGTTCCATTGTGTAAGCCAACCCAGAGTGGACAATGTCTTTCTCAGATGCACCCTGCAACAACAGGGAATAAAATCAGGGTTTGATCCAAAACACAAAAAGGTACTAGTCCTGTATTAGTGGACAATGACATGTTAGATTCCCACAGTTCCTGAAGCTTGCTCACTCATTTTTCTTCTAATGACCGGTGTAAGAAGCAAAACTGCCTTTACTGTGTTACTTGAAGAGCTACTTATGGTCAATTCAACTCTAAAACCTCAGACATAAGCACTGAAGTCCTTTATGTGCCTGGCTTTTAGATGCATGATGCGAGCACTTTTTATTGATGTTGTAACTACTGTTCTCAGCCTTCAGAACACATGGTAAATGTTAAAACATAAAAGCTCCCAAGAATTAATAACCTATAGAAGCTACTTGCAATTGTTTTGAAGACAGTCAGGTTTTAGGAAGGGCATGGGATCACCCATTCATATACTCAACATTGTATTGGCCCTGAGTGAATCCAGAATAACTTTGCTCCCATTAAAATGGAACAATAAATAATTGAAGACAGACTGAATTAGGATGACTCAATATCAGCTTCAATGTTTCATCATCCTGACTGCTGTAACTTACTAATAATTTGAGACCTGGCTTCACAAAATACATGCTTTCCCTCAAATACCAATTTGGGCTGGATGTAGAAATTACTACGTCAGGTCCTATGGCTTGTGTTTAAGAGATCATGGCAATTGCTTTAAGCCACGGAACCCGTCTACCAGGCTATTCATTTAGCCTAACACTTACAGAAGTGCTAGCGGCATCCTGGATCAGGCTAAAGTCCATTTCTATCATCTGACAGTAGACCAAGTTTACATGCACTTCCCCCAGCTTTTTTCTTGAGTAAGCACAGTTTTATGTTTTTCATGACTCATGGGAGTTCTTCCCTCAATAGTTTGTTCCATCACCTCCTGAACTTGTGTTTAAAAAACAAACTGACTAACCCTTTTAGCTTCCATACAACCCCTGGCAGAGCATTGCACATCTTAACTTGTCTGCTGTGTGAGAAACCATCCCTGTTCTTCATTCAGTGCCTCATTCTGCTGGTTTTGTTTGATCACATCGTGTTCTCTTTCACCCTTCCTTCCAGTGAATAATCCATCCTTATCCATCTGTTTTCACACCACTTATTCTACAGATTACTGTCTCCACCCAGGATTAGTTCAGGCCAATAGGACCTAAGTTAGTTCATTGTTCCATCTATGAGAAGCTTCCGTATCTTTGATTATTCTTGTGATCTTGCTCTGAACTTTTTTCCACATCTATAATGTTTTAAGATACAGAGACCTAAACTGCATGCGGTATTAGGAGGGTAGACACACTCTGGATTTATATTGTGGCATCACTAGTCAGTCTTATTCTTTTACCTTCAGATAATTTCTAACATTGGATTTGCTTTTTGATTGCTATGGATTTCTAAGCTTGTATTTTGTCATTACCTTCAGATGTTTCATTTGAATGCAAATGGATGAGTTCACAACCCAACACTTTATATGAAGGCTTCCCCACCCTGTATTGTTACACAATAGATAACAATGAATTTTACCTGATGCTTCTTTGCCCATTAATTCAGTCTTATAGGAACATTCTATAATTTTTCACCCAGCTCTTGTCTATATTATCCTGGAGTTACAGAAACATTGTATCAAAGTGTCTGTGGTGCGGGATCTTGTTGAAAGTTGTTTGGAAATCTAGGCAAACTTTATCAACAAGATCTCCAAAACAAGTTCTGGTAATATTTGAGGCAGTATTTTCCACTACATAGACTTTGCTAGCTAGGGTTCAAAGAAATTATGGAATCTATGTATTTATCACGTTAAGCAGCAGAAATGTGAAGTATTTAATAACAAAACAAAAGCATTAAGCATAGGTTTTTAAGTTCTTCTTGCTGGCCTACAAAAAGAATTCTTTTCTGTCTCCCTCCCTGGAAAAAAACCTCACATGGTTTGTCTAAGCAATGGTGATAGCTTGTTGCTTTGAAAAACTCCAGTATATGAACAGCAACATGCAATCTAACACTACTTACAAATACAAAATGCATCTGCACTAAAACTGTGGCTTTTTAACAGTATTGGAGGTATTTTGTATGGGCTCAAGTAGGAAGAAAAAAAAAAGAAAAAATAGCTTACTTTGAGTTCAGATAATTTGCTTGCTATATTTGTTTGGCTATCAGGTTAACTATTTACTAATGCCTTGCTTGGGTCAAAAATAGCTACATGATAGCTACAATGGTAAAGTTTAGATTACAGTTATAATGCCAGAATACAGTTACAGTTAACAGTAAAAAACACAACAGCAACTACTTACCGATATCCTGTCTTGAAATTCTGCTGTAGGCACAACTGGAATAGTTCCACCATGTTTCCCAAATTTTCTTTCCAAGCTTTCCTGGACAGACACTAGAAAGGGAAAAAAAGCAGAGGCAAGGTAACTGACAAGGAAAGGAATGTGCTCCTTAACAAAGGAGCTGACCCCAGGACTTTCAGCACTCAATGGCTGAAATGGGGGCAAAGGGAGTCACCTTATTTTTGTTTTCTAAGAAAAGGGAAAGATGTTTATTTTTCTGTTTTTATAGGTGAATGCTTCTAATATTATTAGTAATACTGCTATAGTACAATCACATGGCAAGCAACTATGGATTTGCTAATCTTACTTCGCTAACAACATAAAGCTAATAGAGCAATCTGGATTAACTTTCCTAACTGGATAGACAGCAGTAGACAAAATATTTATTGAAGTTAAAGCAATCAGTTATCTCCTATTGCTCTTTGCAAACACACTACTCGCTGAAAAAATAAAAAAAGGTCATGTGGAATTTTAGTTTTTCCTTAGGACACAAGAAGTACTTTGGTATTTTGGAACTGATACTTAATCTAAATTCTTGAAATGTAATTAGTAAGGTTTCCTAAACAACATCACAGAGTATTTCAGATGTCACAATACTGAAGTTAAGAAAGGTATTTAAATTAGAATTGCCATAACCCTCGACCACATTAGAAACACCTTGAAAGGTATCATTTATGAGAAAAAGTTACAATAAAAAACACTCAGATGTATGTTTTGACAAGTCCAGTGTCCCATGATTCTCAGATGTTCTCTACAGAATATTGTTTAAAATGGAGCAATAGCCTGCAGATCTCTCCCATTAAGCTTCCTTTCTCCAGGTAATCGGTATTCTGGCTCAGAAACTGGGTAGCACAGAATGACCATAAGTGGAGCTGGAAGGCATAAGATTTTTACAGCGCCTATACCATTTGTACTATTGCCCTCTATAGAAATCCTCTGTTGTTGTAGAACAATGTTACCCACTCAAACTTTGAATACTTCTCAAATACCAAGTGTACAGCTGAAAGATGTTTATTAACAAGTAATAAGTGTTTCACATAAGTGGTCTGAGTTCATTATTTTCACCAAACTGAAGAAAGTATCTCTCTACGAATTAAAAGATAACTGGAAAAGTATGTATTTAACTTAAATGATTAGAGTTGCAAGTTAGTTAACATATCAAATCTTTCCTGCTCTTCAGCATGCAGCAGGGAAAGACCTGTGGGAAACTGAGGTGAATTTAAAACAGTTCTGTATTCATTTCTCCTACATTTGGTGTTTGCTAGTCCAATCTATTAATTAAGCAGTGAGTGAAAGCAGAACTGCGCACTTACTGAGCAAATGGTAGTTTGAATCCCTTTCATACTTAAAAGTCAAGCGGCCATAGCTGACGTGGTTCAAGTTTTTCAGCCACTCAAAATAGGATACTGTTACACCCCCAGCGTTCAGGTAAAGATCCTGCACAAAAATAGCAAATGTCCTGAATTGTGACCATGTGACAAAGAGCTCTGTTGTATTAAGGAAAAGAAAGCATAAGTATTATGTACAAAGTATTTGTTTAAAATGCAGTACAGAAGAGAATCCAGCTGTTATTCTTACATGACTACACTTATCCTCTTCTGCAATTCTGGGATTACTTCTACTGATTTAAAAGAGGACCTGACTTTAGAACATGCGATGTTCAGATGTACTCGACTACTTTCTTTCATTTTAGCACAAGTTTTTAATGAAGAAAATTAGGGCATTTTTAGGCCATCTCAGTGAGTAAAGGTCACTTTTTCTAGCAGTATCGCTTGATCAGGACATGCTTTCTTTGGGAATGGGTTATTGTTATACCTGGATAGGTCTTATTCTTTCAAATTATCTCTATTGGCAACATTTACTCTATACAATCTACGATATACAGTTCTGTTAGAGCATCTCCCAGAATCACAATGTTCACAAACAGATTGGCCAGTGTATTTACTCTGCCTTTTTGCCTAGTGGATTATCTAGTTAAGCAAATGTCAGCTAATACTCCAAAACACAAAACTACAGATTTAAGAACAATTGTGGATTGTTTTCTCTTCCAAAAACATAGCCTTCATGTAATAGTTATCTTTGGAAATTTACAGTTGGAGAGAGATCTTAAAGTAATTACCACCAACCTTAAGCAATGTTGACACTCATTTCCTACACATCAGTTGTTAAAAATCACTCTACAAGAATGAATGGCTATTAATAAAAATGTTCAATAAATAGCATCCTGCTGCAATTCACAGAAGTATCACCCTTGTAATGAAAATCAAAGGTCATAATAGAACCTTACAGGGATAACCATGATATTCCGCTCCAAGAAGATTTTGTCAGCTTCAGGCGTCGTAGGCCCATTGGCACCTTCAGCAATAATCTGAAAGGAATCACAGTTGAATAACTCAGAGGTATAAGTTTCTGTCCATGCTAATTATTAGTATTTAAGCAGGCCTTCTCTATTTTTCATTTGCATTTGAACTGTCCAACTTACTTTTGCTTTAACTTTGTGAGCGTTGGCCTTAGTCAGCTGCTTCTCGCTGGCAGCTGGGATGAGAATGTCACAGTCTGTTTCCAGAATACTGCCCTCAAGTGTCTGTGCTTTAGGGAAGCCCATGATTGTTCCGTTTTGCTGTTTGAAGGAAAAAAAACCAGGGTGTTTTTAGTGTGTGTGTATTCATATGACTTCCTTTCCTTCCTCTAACTTTCAGAAAAGGAAAAAGGGAGAAGCAACAGCATTAGAGAGACAGCACACAACATAATTCCTGTCTTTACTTAGATTAGGCATAAAAAGCAAGCTACAAAGCTTGGGTAACAGCCTAAGTTCCTATGATTGAGGCATAACTGCTCCTTGGCCAAAGACACTGTTAACCACATGGGCTCTGGACTACTTAAAAAAATATAGTCCCTTGCAACTCTTAGAATACATGGCAAATGCAATAGTTTTCAAAC
This sequence comes from Mesitornis unicolor, assembly GCF_000695765.1. Taxonomy (NCBI): domain Eukaryota; kingdom Metazoa; phylum Chordata; class Aves; order Mesitornithiformes; family Mesitornithidae; genus Mesitornis; species Mesitornis unicolor. Next base: position 22,505 of record NW_010188916.1, on the reverse strand, counting down.
AACTAAAATGATCCACCAGTCTGCTACACGCAGGATAAGTCGCATCACATAAGATTTAGATGTACCATTTTAAAATTCAGTTGTACAATGATAGCCTTTGTTTACTGTGTTTTCATTCTTTTGAGAAAGCAGGTGATGTATTCAAGTAATCCCTATGATAAAGAAAACAAAACAAATAAGCCCCTTAGAAACTCTAAGTGGAGTATGTCCCCTGAAGACTGCTTCACTGGAAACTGAAATAAACCATATCCAGTTTCCATTATAAACCACACATCCAAGTCACGCTGTCAGAAAAGCTTTCATTTTTTGAGAAACATTCAATAGGTAAGAAGCAGCAAAAGTGCACTTTGAAGACTTAGATGTCCATATACTTGTGATTCTCAGTAAGGAATCCTTCAGGAACCTCTTTGCTTTTCTTCCTTGAGACATCCTTCCTAGCTCAGTCATAAGAAAGGCAAAATAATAATGAACTCTAATTCTGAAAGTAATTAGCCTGCACAGATGCAAGTCCTTGCCATTTTTTGGAGTGTCAGGTGAAAGGGTAAAAAAAGTACCACCTGTATTCATACTGGGGATAAGGAGAAAGTCAGAAGAATCAACATTCTTAAGTCATTTTGTAAGTACTAATTGCAGTTTGATTTAAATACCACAAATTAACACCAGTCCAGTCATCCTACGTGCTTGCAAAGCTGACAAAATTGAAACTATTTTTGCTCAGCTAAGTTTCATACCAATTTGTAATCTTCTAGTTCCTTTGGGTCAATCCCATCAGGATTCCAGATAGAACCATTGAACTCTCCAACAGCCACGCACTTTGCTCCAAAACGATGCAAGTATCTCATAGAATGCAAGCCCACGTTACCAAATCCCTAAAGGTAGAAAGAAAAAAGGAATAGTAGTTAACTCTTCAACTACAATGATGATTACTGCTAAGGCTTATATAGCTTTGAATAGCTTTAAATAGTACTTCATCTATTGTTATGTCGTGGCATTAGATGATGCATACAGGAAAGACAGAAAAAAATCTATGTGCATTAAAGTCTGAATACTATTATAGAAATTATGCATTGTAGCCAGCAATGTACAGTTGTGATAAGTTTTTTATACTGGAAATAGAGAAGGGAAGTGTTAATGTTACTAGAAAAGTGTCAAAACTATGGTATTTATCAACATAGTAACATTATATGTATCTATTTTATAACTGGCAGTGTCTTAGAAGGATTAATGGATTTTTGTATGACCATTCTAAAATTTGGTTAGCATTCTGATGGGACAAGGGGTAACAGTTTTAAACTGAAAGAAAGTAGATTTAGACTGGATATTAGGAAGAAATTCTTTACTGTTAAGACGGTGAGGCCCTGGCCCAGGTTGCTCAGAGAAGCTGTGGATGCCCCCTCCCTGGCAGTGTTCAAGGCCAGGTTGGATGGGGCTTTGAGCAACCTGGCCTGGTGGGAGGTGTCCCTGCCCATGGCAGGGGTTGGACTGGGTGAGCTTTAAGGTTCCTTCCAACCCAAATTATTCTGTGATTTGCAGGCCAAGAAATATTCTCATTTAATTTGGGTAAGGAAGGCTTATAAGTGTAAAACCATCCCAGAATGGAAAGCATTAAACAAGAATATAATTAATTCTTCACATTAAAACATACAAACTAGTAGGAAGCCATGTAATTTCTAGTACATTTCTGAAGTGTTCCTGTACATAATAGAATTTACGTTTAGATAATCTTGCATTTCATTGGCATGTTTTACATCCTTACAGGTGTAGAAAAAACCTAATTCCAGGCCATTATTCAACATTCTGGATATAAAGGAGCACACATGGCAGACCAAGGTCACACGATCCATGTCAAAAGGTTTGTAGTAAAATTCTATGCTAGAAAAAAAGCTGACTTTAACATAGCTCAAATTACATTTAGGATTTTAACTTATATATTAGAAGCAAACTTTAATACAACAGTTTGTCACGCAGCAGTTTGCAATGCTGTATCCTCATTTTCCTAGAGGAATCTCCAGCTATTCTTTTGGTCATGCTTCCAGTCTAAGTTACCCTTAAGTGCCTGTTGGTTAGCCCTCTCCCAGGCACGAAAACGCCAAAGTGCAAGGAAGGAGTGTGCTGCTGGGTCTGTGCAGGGCACAGATGTTTGTATCAGCCCACTAGAGCACAACTTGGAGGTTACAATTACTCTGCTATTTCTAACAATCAGTGTGTTGGTCTAAAACCAACAAGACAAAGCAATCCCCCAAAACCTCCATTTAACTTATTGTTCAAAGCTGAACAGAACAAGCTGTATTTTAAAAACTTTTAAGATTGATAAAGCATATTACTGAATACTAAACTCCTTTAAAATTCAACTACATAAATCCTGAAGTCTTACAAACACCAAATAAGTACATTCTACCCTACAAATTTAGGGATAAGGTATTGGTTTCTACTTTTCCAACTGTTCTTTCCATAGTGGAACAAGAATATAACCCCCAATCCCTTCTCTCCCTGTTTTTTGTTTTTAATTACAAAACAGTGCAATAAATTTTGTGTAGGCAGCACAAAGAGTGTCACAGCTCTCTGAAAAGTGTGCAATGCCTTAAAGAACTCCTGTAGTAGTATTTCACTTTGTTCTTCGCAGCCTACGTTTATAAAGACTGGACAGTTGGCTTTCAGCTTGTAGAGTGCAATCAAAAGTTCAGTTTTTAAGAGGCAGTCCAAAATAAAGGGCACCTATGTTGCTTGAAAAGTGTTTCTAAAGTTTGAGACTAAAGGTTAACTTAGAAGTTGTAAAAGCCTAACAGAATTTATTGCTACAGCTCTTTTTTAAAAGCAGCTCTACTGGAAGTTTGCTTACTACTTCTTCCCTGCAGTTGAAGGAAAAAAGTTACCTGAACAGCAAATGTTTTATCTCCAAATCCGGGAGTCATTCCTAATATACTCATGTATGATGCTTCATTGATGAAATTCTCAATTCCATGGAAGAGACCACGACCAGTTGCAGATATACGCCCATGGATTCCGCCCTGGCTGATGGGTTTACCAGTAACACAGGCATGTGCGTTGATATCCTGTAGAACAGTTAAGGACTTGTGAGCTATGGAATTAATCAAAGAACAGCTGAAACAGTAAGTTTTGTACACTTTAGAGATAAGGGAAAATAGGAATTGTGAGAGTCAGAACATGATACACTTTATCTACATTTAGTTTGTAAAGATTATTTCCTTCCTGAGCCTGTGTGAACAACTTCTCAGAAGTACTCTAGTAAACGATGGAAAAGCTGCATAATGCAATATTGGATATGCTCTGTAATTTTTTTGTTGCATTTAAGCATATATGTGAGCTTCAGTGTGGTTAATTAAATATGGTGACATCTCCGTTGCACTGTTAGCAAAGTGTAGGCCTTTGACAACTCAAAAAGCTTTGAGGAATGTTTCTCAAAATTAGCTCCTATTACAGCCATAATTTCCATCCTTATTCTTGACATTGGAATTTTTTAAAGGGCTCAGAAATAGCCTTGGACTGATCACAGCTGAAGCTGTTTAACCATCTTTAAATGGTGTTTATAGTGTTCCTTTATATCAAATTCAGTTATTTAGAAACAATAATACAGATGTAATACCTTCCTGCTGTCAGAATACAGTGATGTTTGATCTCAGAGGAAAATGTACACTATGAAGGTCATATGGGATGAGTTACAACAAGCATTTAGTAGTTTTACTCAGAAAAGCAATAAATACAATCAAGACTCCTTCTTTAATTTGGTGGTAATCCAATTAAAATTTTCCGTATGCTAGACAGCTAGCCAAAATAAAACAGACTATTTGAAACCAAAGTTAATTTTTTCAAATTGAAACAAAGAACTTGAAAAAAATCTCTTCCAAACTAGACATTGTTTGGCCTCTCTCTTCTGTCACCACTGGTTCCCATGCTCTCCACACCCTGGGAGCAGAGTCAGAGTGGCTTGGCATCCAGCACAGCTGAATGAGTAGGGATGAAAGAGAATCTACTGAAATAAATCTGCCAGCAGCCGGATGGGTTTTTATGCCACCAGCCACATATTCACTGGGAGGCTCCCTCCACCTCTTCACTTGTGCCAAATGCATTTGCATGTCTGTGGCATGAGTGCAAGACGCTTGGTGAGAGGAAGGAAAGGAGCAGACAAAAGTAGGTGTAGGCAGAAAGGCAGGACATTACTAGAGCCATTCGAAAATGATAGTGAGTCAGCCCTGTAAGGCCAAAGATAACCCCTATTTAAAAACAATACAAGTGATGCTGGGCTTGCCACAACATTCCTAATTCAGTTTCCCAAAATGTAGCTACATTGCTCTTATAAAGCCTTATGCTCCCTCTGGCGGCATAGTGACTATACACAACATCTGTGGTGGCACTTGGATGCATTTTTAGGTTTCATTCTGTTTCAGATTGAAACTACAGTTTAGCTTTCATGCATTCACAAAGGAAGAAGTCTGTTGGACAAATACTAAAGTCCCTTCACAGGTCCCAAATGGCAGTTAGATGTGTCAGGAAGTACAGAAGAATGGAAAGGAAGAATTTAATCAAAAACTTTAGCCATATATAAATCAGTGATCCAGCAACTTAAGATGGATTTTCTGGAACAGTTAACATGGTAGTTATTAAAGACTTGCTTGGTTTGGCAAGAAAACAGAGCACAAAGTGAGGGCAGGTCCAGGTTTTCTTAAAGTCACATATACCAATCACAGTTGATGTCAAAGTCCTAAAAACTTTGGTTTTAAGTCAATCAAAAAAAGGTTTTAACACATCACTCTCTACAACTACCCCAAAGGAGGTTGTAGCAAGGTGGAGGTCAGTCTCTTCTCCCTGATAGCTAGTGATAGGAGAGGAAACAGCCTCAAGTTGCACCAGAGGAGGCTTAGGTTGGATATTAGGAGGAATTTCTTTACTGAAAAGGTTGTCAAGCATTGGAACAGGCTGCCCAGGGAGGTTGTTAAAAGTCGAGTAGATGTCATGCTCAGGGACATGGTCTAGTGGCAGCCTTAGTAGGGCCGCATCAATGGTTGGACTCAATGATGTTAGGGTCTTCTCCAACCAAAATCATTCTATGATTCTATGATCTTGGGCCAAAAAAAAAGATCATGGCTTTTAATGAGAAGCTTGTGCTAGCATTAAAGACTTCTGTATCAAAGACTAATAGTTGGCCAAGTTCAGACACTGAACTTTTGCTTGTTTCTTAACCCCTATCCACACTGCAATAATGTCCTTGCCTCTCCAGATTCCTGGCTCTGTATGTCAGGTTTTGAGCAGACTTCTCCTAACTGTTTGTATCTGTTATTTGGCTTTTCCTTTTCACTTCAAGCTTCCTGAACACATCTGTGTGCAAACACTGAGTTGTCAGGTATGTAGATTTCTCCGACAGATCCCTCTCACCAAAGAGTTATCTTTCCACTCAACTGAATGTAGTCCCTTGCACAGCTTCCATCTGTTTGCTGAATTATGGTTAATTTCACCTTTGTTTAATAGTAATTTTCTGCTCTTAGTTCCCTTTCTTCCTTCCTTTATAGTCACTTTCATATATTTGGTATTCCTTAATCTTTTAAGCTTTAAAGGTTTAAAGTTTTAAAGAAAATATTTATATTTACATATGTAAATAATGAAAAGCAAGTAATGCTTTACAGTAATATCCCTAATCTAACAGCTCTGTGTAAAAGTTATTCAAATCAGCATGCCACAGACTATTCCTCAAGCATTCCTTTTTTGCCCCCCATAAGATATCTTAGAATGTATTTCAGACCTACAACAAACTGGGCCACCTCATCCTCCTATTGTAAAAGGCATCAGACAGCACAGGACAAGTACTTTGCCAAGAGATTGTCTCAGGAAAGCCAGGAACATCTTGAACAAACATGCCAGAGAGAAGTAAGTGTTGGGTGGCTCTAACACCTTGTTACTGGGGACGTACACCCTGTTGTTTTTCTGAGGAACTGTTGGAAGGCACTGCAGAAAGTGAAAAGAAAGTGTCTTTTCAATACAAAAGGAGTTGGGATAGGCAAACATGTGATAGCTTATCATATTAACACACTAATATGAAGCTATGGAAAGACTCCTTAGCAAAGTATGACCTGCTGGAGTAGCAGAAACATCTGAAAGAGAAGCCAGAAAGTTTGGGTGGCATGGACAGTAGAGCTTGCAGAAACAAGTTGTCCGTAATACATTTTTCTTTTGTCTAACCTGTCAAAAGTATACAACAGAAGTGTTTAGTCATCACTCGTGTTTTTGGTACAGTCAAAACAGGTACAGATAACCCCAGCAACATAAGGACAAAGGCCAAATTAAGGGCTATAATTAAAAACTGATTTTCATAACTTTGATTTTTTTTTATTACTTTCTGGGCAATAAATTGTATCAGTGTCCTTTTGTTTTACATTTTGGAGAATTTGCTGAAGTCTGCACTGATTACTTGTTACTTTTAGGGGACCACAGAGAACTTTTAATACTTTTACAGGTTATATCAATAGTGCAGACTTAATTTACATTGTCTCTTGAATGCACAAAACCAGAGCATTTCTTTAATAACACCTGTAAATTCAGTAGTCTGAAATGGAAAGATTTCAGTACTTTATGCCAACTATTATGAACTAATTGTTTAACAACTTTAAATTAGTAATTATAGTGCTAATGAAAAACAGAGGGAAAGGGTAGAAATAGAAATCAATTTTAGACTGAGACCTTTAAAAGCAGTGTATTTTCTTTTTGCTGAACAGCTGCAATCAGTATTGTATCAAACCTAAGTCTGATATAAAAATATTAACCTTAAAGCTATTTTTTCATTTGTGCCCTAAAAACCTCACACCAATTAAGTTGTTACAGTTTGCAAGAATATATTTAGATCCACATAATTAAATAAAATATACGATTAAGCAGCTTGGTAATGAAATTCTAGATAAAACTATTTCTGCGAAGACCAAGAAAGCTTTTCTACTTCAAAGCCAAAACTTACATAGTGTCCTATGGTACTGGCATAGGTGTCAGCAATCCAGGACATCTCCCTCTCCCCTGTGCTCATATCAGGAGCAGGCACATCAACACCAGGTCCTGTTGGCAACAGTGAAAACAGCTTTTAAGGATCAAACATGAATAGTTATCTTCAACGTTATTCCCTTGGGAACTGTGCAAGGCTTGGCAAGAGAAGAACTGTTTCCCTGTTTAATCCTCAGTTTATTATGCAAGAAGCAGATTCTTCTCAAGTCAATTCAGTTTTAGATGCTGTTCACACATTTGTACAACACTGTCAAAACCTCCAACCTTTCACACAAGCCATTCAGTACAATGAAGGCCACTTTGTTAATAAAAAGTCAGCGTTAAGATAATGCATCAAAAGCATATTTATATTTTTTTTTACGATCACTGCTGTAACAACAGGACAGGTGCTTTCTAGGTAAGATTTCTATACACCATGTTGTTAATTGAGGGGTTTTTTCACATTAGAATTTCCTTTTTGTTCCTAGGTGACTTTAAAAATTGAAGATAGGCTGTTCCTAGTCATCGCACTGTAGCACATGCATTTTATGTTACCCTCCACTTCAAGAAGAGACATTACATCTTTCTTGATGAAATAAAATCTTTCACACATCTGTTGTAACAAAAACAAATTCAGTCTGTTTTTTTCTAGATAACTAAAAATAGCATTTGCCAAACCTATTTAAGATCAGAGGGACTCCCTCAACAAGATTTTAAAGGCAACTCCACATGCACCAATTTTTTTCTAAGTATTTTTAAAAGGTTTGTGAAGGCTCTATGGTTGTTGCTACACAGCTAAGAAGGAAGACAACTTTAATCAAACTATTTTAATTGTCACTGAACTAACAATCACAATATCTGGCATAGTGTACAGTACTACCCTAGTCACATGTAACATCGATAAGTGTGCTTATACAGAAGCTTTAGATGAGAAACACACTTAGCTTAAGGGCAAGAAAACGCAGATAAATGGATATGGACTCCCAGGGGCAGTTAAGACATTAGAAATACCTGACAGGCCTTTAACTAGATATGTGCCTTATTGTTTATTTGAATAAGAACCTCTTCCAGGTAAAGATCCTCCATTTAATTACAAGTTGAGCTAGCAACATTCAGCTTTCTCCAGGGGAGACTTCCAGATAGCAACTCCAGACAGCAAGCTATCAGAACAACTCAGGGTTGAGTGTGAATGTTCACCTACGAACACGACAGAAGCTGAGGTTCTGTTGCAACAGGCACCTATGCTTCTCTTGTACCCTGCAGTTGCTATGGCTGAAGTCATAAACTTTCTCTGGGGTGGATCTTCTATTTCCTTCCTCTGTTTCCTCATATATCTGCCAAAAGCCTCAACTGAGACTACAGGAAACAGTGACAGTGAAGAGTCTGGTATTAGAGGTTAAAATGGCAACAAACTTGGCCACAATTTTATAATCCACCTCTAAGAGAAATGTGATTAATTTTGGGTCCTGTGGCTTTTCATAGCAGAACCTGAAAAAAGACACGGTTCCCTTTAAAATGCACTAAGATGCAACGACTCAATTCTTTGTGACTCTTTGCTGGAAGTTCTATACCCAAATAACTTACAGCTCTCAAAAATACAGCTATTTAAGAATACTACCTAGTCGATGCTGTCAAAGGACAATAGATCAGATTCCCAAATTTTAATAGTAAAATTGCACAACGTACCAATAAAGCCCTTTTTTGCCAGCTCAATGGTAAACCTTCTTGTGATCTTTTCCAATTCATTGTCCTACAGAGAAAACGCAATAAATATCACAAGAAATCATTAGTGTTTATCAACATTTGCTAGAACTTACGCCTAAGCATAAACAGATGCCCTTTTGTTTTAGAAGAGGGGATGATTCAGATATTTATATAATTTACATGCCACTCCCTAACAGACCATTGGTATTCAGGCAGCACGCGGAAACATTCGGCTTTCTTTCCGTACATTCTGATCCACGACAAGTCAAGAGTGTGGCACAGGAAGAACCACCTGTGCTTGCAGCAGAGGTTTTCAGCAAAGAAATCTGATAGCCTATGCGAGAGACTTAAAACCAGCAACAGCAAGAGTCGGCCTGCCAGTTGTGTAATCAACACAGCAGAACGACTTCACACGAATCCTTACAGGAGTTTGGAGCTTAGATTATCTGACACATGTTCTAGTATTCCTTTCTGTGCAAGTTATTTTAATTAGGGCAAGAAGGCAAGCCTGCAGTAAACTTTTTATAAGCCAAGTTAGTTATTATTCACACTGGAACACTGCATAGAAAGGTTTAATGGAGCATAAAACTATTCGTCAAAATAAACAAAAACATTAACTTTTTTTTAAGAGTAATTTAATTTAAGCCTTTAGTAACAGTATCAACTTGAAAAAAAATCAGGTTCCAAATTATTTGTAGTCTTCTGATTTTAAGGAAAAAAAAAAGAGTAATAAATAATTGAAGTATTCCACCTCTGAAACACACACCTTTTAAAAATTCTTTTCCTACCTATTGCACACACAGGCTAAATTCAGCCTTTACAGAGGCAGAGGTGACAGGCAGTTTTTAAGTGGTCAGTAATGCCGTCAGAAGAGCTTTTTTAACTGGCTGGCTTCAGTACTGCAGGTAACCAAATTTTTATCTATGATTAAGCTTACTGTGTAGTTCTTGGGATTGATCTTGACACCAGCCTTTGCCCCACCAAATGGCACATCTACAAGAATGCAAAGGAAAATAATTTTACTTTTTCAACAATAAAGGCAGAACGCATCAGTAATGTGTGTGAAGAATTGTATCTTTGATTTTAGCAATGAATTTGGTTTTGCCACATTTAGGGCTTCGCAAGCTAAGCTATAATCTCATATAGGTACTCCTATAAAAGCAGGAAATCTTTCAAGGGCAGCTTGAAAATGGTCTTTGAAGCTCAGAAGTTCATGATTTTAATTTTCTATGCTTCAAGCTCTTGTACTTGGCACTTGTAGAAACACTATGCTTTATATTTTATATTCTACTAGTTTAGCTCAAAAACTTTACGTTGGAAGTCCTAAGCAAAATGTCTCTATAAGCACTAAGAAAGTATTTTGTTTTCTTATACGTAATGTGCAGATTCTCAACTCTACAATTTAGTAGCTAGGTACGAATTATACTTCTTTATGACCCACAAAGGAATTTTATCCTTCTCTCTCCACAGCTCTCCTGCCTGAATCCTGTTCCCCCTAAAATTAGCCTTCTCCTAATCCAAGTTCATCATACTTTCATTTGAGTTCAAAAGCGGTACTTTTACTGGAGGGGTAACTAGCAGAATCTGGCCTTTTCAAATTAAAATGTAACTTTATTCAAGCGTCTACAGTAACAGCAGAGAGAATGTGTGTTATTATTTTGGGGACTATATATTTTTTTCCCCATCTTGCTGCAGATTTTAGTCAGAGATTAGCATCTAAAACACAACTTAATTTAATCCTTTAGATGTTTTTCTGTAAATTACATCAGTAATGATTGAAATTAAAGATTGTATCCTTGCTTGTAAAATTATCACTTACCGACCACAGCACATTTGTACGTCATTAGAGATGCCAAGGCTTTCACTTCATCCACGCTGACATCCAAACTATAACGAATACCTGCAAAAGACACATGAGAGAAAAGGGAATTCACTGAACAACTTCACAGGTATGTATAAATCGGGAAAGTTAATTCTAGACCAGCCATCAATAACATGCAAGTATGTATTCTATCAACTTAACTGCTTTAAGACTTAATGAACAATCCTCCATTCTCCTACTTAGACATCTATCTTTTACCTAGGAGAAATTCAAGATCTCAGCATTTCTCTGTGAGGTAGTTTAACAGCAGCACTCAACCTTGGAACAAAAGTGAATATTCTTTGGGAGGAAGATGAGGCAAGCTGATAGGTAACTTGGAGTAGAGTTTTCAAGAGGCTGACAGAACTCATCAGCATCCCCATAAGATCTTTAGCTTTGGACATTGCTCATTGTACATACAAGATGAACCTTGTTCCTGAATATAACTGAGCAGTACAGGTCATAATCAAGATCTCTTTCCTAGAGTAATACAAGCTCCTGTTAAGTTATAAGCCTTGCAATACCTTGGCTGTGGCGTGCAAAACCATACATAGCTTCAGAGCTCTGGCTGCTAGCCACAACCACATAACAGAAAGCAGCAAGCCACTCTACTAATTCAAATTTGTTCAAAATATTTTTATGGAATAAATTTATCCCAGCAAGCCTGTGTGACCAGGCCACTCCTCACACACCTGCATTCCCTGCTCTGAGTCATTCAGCAGAACTGCCAAGTGTGTGCTGGCACACGGTCCAGATGGAAAATCAAATGGTTGTGGTCTGGTAGCAGCTCAGATGCAAAATGGGTGATCCCAGCCTTCAAGGCAGTTCAGAACTGAGGGGAAAAGGATTACACAAAGGTAGGGAGATCTGTCACCTGCCTCACTCTTACCAGTCTCCTAAAAGAAATGGATTGCAGCTGTCCAATAAATTGATTGAAGATTGATCATAGTTAAAATCCATGTATTTTGCAGGTAGTTGCAGAGTAGAAAGTATTTCTTAACTGAACTGACAGGGCACATACACAGAACTGCAGAAGCCTGAACATGACATTTAAGACCAACACACTGTGCAAAGTCATGGGGCCACAGCAAAAAAAACCAAACCACTCCAAACGTACAGCTGTATGTTAGCTTCTACCCAAACTTCTCCTACATCACTAAGCATATAGCAGAGCCATGAAGAATTTATTATGCCCACCTCTGCTGGCCAAATCCTTGGCTGTAGGTTGTGCCAAGCTGCATGGTGGTTTGTAGCAGGCACAGAGTGTCCTTTAGATGCTTGGACAGGGCGCCACAAATTTTCTATTTTGTAGAGAGAAGACCATATTCAGGTCCTCAGGAGTGAAAAAAGGCCAGCATACATTATCCAAACTAAAGCACTTATGCTGCTATGAAAGCCATTCCTGAATGCTCTGGAAACAATCCCAGATTCAAAGGAACTGAGTGCTGCTCAAATAAAGCTGAGGGCCAAGTGCTACTTTCTTCTGAGAGTTGAATCAGTAAAAGAAAGAACAGACTTTAAATTTAGTATGTATATGGGGGAAGGTGGTCTCCAAAAGCAAGCTAACTAGTTTCTAACTTAGGTAGCTGCAAGGTGTTAATTTCTGGACTTTCAAGAACTTTCTCACAGGAAGTAATGTTCCAAATGTAATTGGAATTTATCAGAGACCAACAGACCAGTCAAAGTTAAAAAAAAAATGCATGTTGTAACACCTCTTACTCTGATCCTTCAGAGTTGTTATCTTCCTGCCAAGCTCTGAGCAAGAACAACCACCTATGGCACTGACTGTCACGCCTGGGGACACTGTTCCCTCCTGGCTGAGCAGGTACTCTGCGGGCAGGCCTCGGTTCAGCATTGCTCAAGCCAGCCAGGTTTGAAGGCACAATCTACGCTGGGTAGAAATGAACTCTGCTCCTCCACCCCGAGCTGAACCAGGTCACTGCGTATTTATTCAACCCGTATATTTATTCAATATGCTGCATCTAAAAACCAGTTTTGCTATATAACTACACTCCTACAGGCACACAAATGTTGTTTATAGATATATGGAAAACAGCAGGGGCCTAAATAGTTAAGGATAGTTATTTTGTACAGTTTTAACAGAGAAACAAAATACAAAAGAGCAGTCTCTTCTGTGCATCACATGAAAGGTGGGACCTGAAAAGGTGAACGAGCAGCAGTTTAACTGGAAGACTCATGTGCGAAACAGCTACATCTCCAGTTTCCCTGTATTACAGTCAAAGGTTACTATAAACTTTACTGTAATAAATATTAAACTTTCATACCAAGGGAAACAGGGAAACAATCCCAGGCTAACAAAGTACTGAAAGGCTTTCAGCTGAGATGCCTATTTGTCATCCATGTACATACACAATAGGAAAAACTTTCAGACTCGAGGCTGAAACTGCCCTTTTCTGGACAACTTCCTATTTTAGAGCAAGATTTAGCTTCTTTTCTAGCCTTTTAAACAGCTTCAATTGAAATGGCTTGTCTGCTGGCTTTATCTTCTTAAGTGGAAGACTAGTCAGTTCTGAGAGTTGCGCTGACTCAACTAGCCACATTGCCCCAGTTTCTCTGCTAAAACGTTTCCTTACAGCGTCAGGCAAAGTTCAAGGCGTGGATTCCAGGTTCTCTGACAGGCGTGACGATTTCTTCCTTTCTGTGGCATGAGTGAATAACATTTAAGATGCGCTAACTTTTCACTTTTCACAATTTGACCAGTTACTGTTTTCCAGGAATTGTAATTACTCTACAGGAGGCCCAGCTCTTGACAGGCAACTTATTTGTAGGCTAAGCTGTTCGGACTGATGAGAAGCAGGCATCTGAGAATGCTGTGCATTCCATCTGCAAGGGGATGCACAAAGATAAAAGACTTAATTTCTATTCTATTTGGACATCAATTAAATTTAGTTTGACAGCTTCCTAATTTGGCAGGAGGAGAGTACGGCCATGCATTTGTATGGCTCTTTTGGCAGTGCTGCTATGCATTCAACAGCCTGAGGCTAAAAATGGACCGTATACACAGATAAAATCCTGTTGTGTTATTTTTATTTTTTTTTTAGGATTCTTAATATATAAGCAAATAAAAGTCACTGCTATGCAGCAAGATAATAATTTTTTAAACCCTGGCAAGTCCCACAAAGTAGGTCTCCTGAAACTGTGACTTTTACAGCAACCTAGCTACAAAAGATAGTTTGAAGAAGGCCTCAAGTTACAGTATGACTCACTGCCATGGAAAATACTTTTCACTGGAAAACATACGAATTCTTGTTCTAGTTGAGAATTCTCTTTCCTTGCCACACCCCAAGAAGTTAAACAGTATGCTGAGAGACTTTGTTTTTCAATGCACAAGACCTCCTAGATGAGGAAATGCCTTCATTTTAATTTTGTTTCATTAGTGGTCAGTGTAAAGAGAAGGCTTTATCATCACATTGCAGTGTCTATGCTTTTAAAACTTCTTTTTTATGATTTGTATTTTGGAGATACACTTCATCCACTTACCTCTTGAACTGAGCCCGTAATTGTTTTGGCCAAAGTAAAATTTGCTCATTATTTAAGCTTAGCTTCTTAGATGCTACAGATTAATTTTCACTTTTCCAAATGGAGGTAGCAAAGCACTCAAAACACAGTATTTTTTAAACAAATGTCAAAGTAGTAATTAGCAGTAACACTGTGTTTTGGATTCTATAATAGTTACCATTTTAACCAGCAGGTTTGTTCTGAGTATAGTAACAGGCCTGTAACAAAGATCTTGATTTCAAAGAAAACTAGCTACACATCCTACCAGATTTTACATCGTACTAATTGCAGTATGTTCTGTGATGTTCACTGTGTTTATTATGCCTCCTCAGAAAACATGATGTACAGAACCACCAACTTTTTGAGGATGATTACTGCCTTTCTAGTAAGCCTAAAAATCGACATTTAGGAAAGTTAGGGTAATTATTTCCTAATCTTCTAGTGCAGTGATCTTAAATGGTAGTAGCTAGATATGCCCTCACCACTATTGAGCATGAAATAGTCAAAGACAAGTCTCAAAACTAAACAGTTGCCGTAGTAACAGTTCAGAGCAAAACACTCAGTAGACTACTCCTCCTGCACTAAAGATCTTGTAAACCTTAGCAAGTCTCTCAAGTTTCCCAGAAGCTGGAACAGATTTGCATCTCAGTCTGAATTATTAATATCTAACCAAGGCTTTTGTCCTGCTTTGACTTTGGTGTTTTCTTCTAGTTACAATCATCTCTTCATCTCTGAAACTAATTAGGGCCCTTTGCAGATGACAATTCTTGTTAACACGGTGCATTTGTTCTGCTCACCTTTATTTGCAAAATGCTTGCTCATCAGAACAAGCGTTTCAGGGCAGCAGCCATCCTACACTCTCCATACAGCGCTCAACAAAACAGATTTCATGGTCTCACTTGAAACGTTTTAGGACTGACTATAGCCATATTAACCTCCCAATTAGCAGTACTGGATTCTGCAGTGGCTCTTTGGGCCAACAGTTTGCCTGACCCTGTCCAAAGGCTGTCATTACATCCAGAGTCTAAAGGAGCTTCAGGAAAGATGCTCACCTTGTTCAAACTATTCAGCAAAATCCACATACAAAACCCATAAATCAGCTCCAGCATTTATTGTAATGCCTTAAAGTTTTAACTGTGGATTATGCATAACACTTTCATTTAGATGAAGTCTGTGAAGTAAGCGAGACTGTGATTATACTACTGTCAAACTCTCTGTAATCCTCAACACCTAACGCAGTAAGAACTGATGTCCCACGCAATCCTTAGGTTCCTTCAGAACAAGTACATTTTTCTAAATACAGAAAACAATCCAGGCTCCCCTATAAGGAAACTGTTTAGCCTCATTTAACCATTGGAAAGTATGGTAAACAGCAAAATGACAAATTTGTAATTATTGGAGACTAAGAAATTCTAAGCAAGCCTAACAAAGCAAGATGAGTAATTCAGTGCTGGAAAAGAAGAATATTCCTAAATTCAATTCACTAACTGCCAAGAGAGGAGATAAAAATATTTCTCTCTTCCCACAGAGCATTAGCCAGCTATAACCTCGGGCAGGAAAGAGGTTCCCTTATGGACACATCCAGCACTCTGATTTAACCAGAAGTACCTATTCAGTGACCACTAATGTACTCCACCAGACAGAATACTGTAGCACACCATTTCCTGTATACTTACAATAAGCAGTACTTATACTTGAAATATACTTAAACATATACACATATATGTTTATTCCATCCCATGCAGAGAAAAGCCAAGAATATTCTCTATTAAAAAAAAAAAGTGTGGTTCATTAGTAAGGTCAGAAGTGTGGCTCATTAGTGAGGTCTTATGTTTTAAATGCAAATACAGCAAATTTAGTACGCCACCAGGCAAGCACACACTACCTGAATTCATGGACTTAAGAATATGGCTATGAAGTAGAGTCCTACCTATGGAACTAACTCAACCCTACCTAAAGGATTAGGTTGCTCATTAAGCTGCATTCAACACTGTAGTAACGAGGACTTACAGAGATACAGTAGCACTACTTCCATGCAGATACCAATACCATGCGAATGAGTGTGTGCAGACGGCGGAAATAACACACGAGTTGGCCCTGGCCACTCCAAATGCCACAGGAGCCACAAAACAGTAAGCCACCACAGTGCTGACATGAAGCAGGCAACTTCCATGCTCTACATATGAGTTTATTCTCCTAACAAAATGCAGCAGTTGCAATTCATACAACAAAATACCTGCTAGGATGACCCAGACAACAGGAGGGAGACTGTCGTGCAAGAGATTTCCCTCCTCACTCTCTCCATGCGTTTATACAGAAAGCCCAATGCTGAGAGAGGTATGATCACTCTATAAATAGACAAGGAGCCAACAGCAGCAAAGGAAAACAACTATATAAGATCAAGGACAAAGCTGGCTACTGCACAAACAATATGAACTGATTATATGAAAAAGCTGAGACTGAAAAGATTAATAGTGAGAAAAGCAAGGCATAGCTTCCCGGGAGAACATCAGAGGTAAAAAACACAGAGCAGATACGGTTCACTGAAAACTGCAACAAGTTTGTTAAAGAACAGCAAAAGCATAGGGCACCCATGCCTTTTCTTGGTTTTTTTTTTTCAATTTGCAATTTAAATTATACCCACTGTTGTACTAATCGGAAAGTTAAATGCACTCAACAGGAAAAAAACAGAAACCTATGAAAATAATATACTCGTGTAAGCTTTAACTGTAACACTGCAAGTGTTATTACAGCTAAGCTAATTACCTTTTTTCTGTAAAACCCTCATATTCCTTTGAAGTTAGATCAGTTTCCATGGTTTATTTCAGGTTACAGATGTTCTATGTTACAGTCCCATCTGCTGCATGGTCCCTAGGGGACATTTCCATGTCTTACCCTCTGAGACCCCTGGGCCAAAGACACGACTTCAGAACTTCCATCCATGCACGACTTAATAGAAAAGTCACCAATAGAACCCCAGGATAAACAGAGCTCTGCCGAAGTGAAGATACGTTATAGCACTACTACTCACTTCCCCCATTTACAAAGGGGAACAAGTAATGTAATGGTAGCCAGGACAACACATAGGTTGTAATGGTCCAACTCCTGCACGTAAAGTTTCTTGTTTTGCAACTAAGGCTACCATTAGGATGTAAGTATGCTGTTTTAGACAAGGTAATGTGTACAACAGGGGCTACTTTGTGACTGGGCACTGACATCAGCACTACCCTTAGACCTCTGCAGTTGGAAAACTGTGGCAAGGACAGCATGAATAAATGTCACCTTATGCAGTAAGAAGTTCATTAACAAGAACTCGTAAGTCAAGTGAGGGGGATAAATCCTGATAGGCAGAAGAAAAGCAGCCAAAACTAGAAGACAGGAAAATTTTGTAATGCAGAATAGCTCCTTCCACTACCCAGCCAAAGCAGCACCACCCAGGAAACCAGATTCATTCACCTCCAAGCTAACTGGGCAAATAAAGTAAGAAACATCTGTCTTTATATACAGATGGTGAACTCAGAAGTAATGTATGACAAAGTTTTTAAAAATCCCTATGTAAGTGTAAAACAGACTAAACCTAGCCTGGAACTAAAGACGGTGACTTTCAGAACCAAGGAAGCCATATAGACTTGGTTAAGGCAATTTGGGTGAGCAAATGAACAAAAGGCTAGGCTGTTTCCCAACTCCAATTCGTTTGGTTTCATTGACAACAGACCTGTTGGACAGACAATTAACATGACAAGGCTTTAAAAAGTTTTAAGTCACTTAATAGCTTTATCCCCGCAGTAAATGCTGCCTAACAAACAAGGAATCATTTCCATACTAACTCAATAAGCTAATTCATATGTGTACACTGGTTATTTTCACTGATCTGCTCTCTGAAACTGATCTGTGAATGAAAACAGCTGTCAGCAACCACACGAAAAAGCAGCATAACCAGTTTTATACCTTTCATAGAGCCTGATAAAATTATTTAAGAAGATTCACTATTTTA
>NW_010188916.1:0-4211 GCF_000695765.1 Mesitornis unicolor | reverse complement strand
GACCCACATTACTTCAGCTACCATGCATCATATAAATACTGCTTGGATTGTAAGCAATTTGAGTTCCAACCCACAAGAAAACTGCTTATCTCCATGTTCTTTCTGAATGGGATGAGGAGGCATCTAACTGAATTTTCCTAGCACAGTTACATGGCAGAAAAAGGAGTCTTTAAAGCCTGGACTTATGTGCTGGACACACTGCGAGGCATACCACTGGTATGGGGGTATATTCATGACCGTTTTGTGAAGATTCCTAAACAGAAGAGAAACATACCGAAAGAAAAAGAATCACCACCTTCTTGAGTTGCAACTCCTGAAGTAGAATTAAGGATTTATTTCTACAACAAATAGGTAAACGCCACAATATGCAACAAGAAATGTTATTTCTGGGTTCTCTCAATGAGGTGGAAAAACCTCACAAGTTATAAACTGAAAAAACCACCCATGTTGCAGTACTTAGTGCCCGTTTTCCTGAAAAGCACTTCTCTTGACCCAGTGGCACTGTAGTAAAGACTGTGTTCAACACAATCAAGTTGACTTGTGTTCCTACACCTGCTTTGGTGGGAGAAAGGTAGTAGGATAAGCCATTAAATAACTTCCTATTTTTATTAACTACGTTTTAGATTGACACACCTACGGTACCATTAAATAACTTCCTATTTTTATTAACTACGCTTTAGATTGCCACACCTAGGGTATTAAGAGCATTGTAATTCTTGAACAGAAATATGACAATCAGGTTTTCCACCAAGGTGTAGCAGTTCACTTATACAAAAAATGTAAGACTTTAATTTGCCTTCATCCAGCCCAACTGGTGTGCTGCCATTCCATTTATGTACCAGGCCACAGTGATCCATCCTCTCAGGAGCCTTATTTTCAAAGCAGGCCCCTTCTGGCATTTACTCTGCCGAGTTATTTCTGCTTGCAGGCAACAGAGAAGAGGGTACAGAAGGATGACTAGTCCAGAAACTGCTACATTTCTACAAGCAGGTATCATCTGCACACACGAGTTTTAAACGTGCTTCATAAAGATCAATCTCGCATCAGGAAGTTTGAATCTTTCCAGATTTGGGCTGGATTACTACGCAGGGGTTGAGATTTCACTCTAGAAGAGAATGAGCAGGCAAAGACACTGAAGATGACAACTGTGGCAGAAAGAACATAATTTAACTGCCATCATGTTAAGCTACAGACATTTAGTAGAAACAGAAGGTGCTGTTTAAAGTGTAGATAATTCAAATGTTTATTTAGTCTCTCTTTTTTCAAGTAACTGAGCTATCTCCAGGTTTAGAGCATTTAAATAAGGAATTTTTTTTATTTACAGTATAAATTCTTGACTAGTACTTGGTCAAACCTATAAATGACCTTACAACAAAGAGGTAACAGACATAGCACACAATCATTAATGAAGTAAAATGAAGTAAGATGATCTTGAGAGGTCCCTTCCAACCCCTACCAATCTGTGTGATTCTGTGTGTGATTCTGGCATGGATGTATAAAATGAAATGAGGAACACAGTCAAAGGAAGACAAACTTTAGAAGACCTAAAGACATTTGTTTTCCTGCACACTTGAATCTTAAAGTGCACTTTGACCATTTGTCTGATCTGCATACAGAACAGCACTGATTATTCTCTAAACAGCACCTCTTATCCTTCAGCTTTTTAGTAACAGGTGGACATACCATGTACTTCTTCTGCAAATGTACTCAAAGATTTTTATTTGAATTTTATTACAATTGATATATCAAGAAATACAAGAGATGAGCACTTAAAGTAAAATGCTCCCTAAAAGAGATGACAAAGTATATACAAGAGATGAGCACTTAAAGTAAAATGCTCCCTAAAAGAGATGACAAAGCATCCCTAACTGCCTGTGATTACCTAGCAGTATCTAAAGGCTATCTCTTACTTAGTACAAAATACACATCCTTAGAAAAACGTATGGGGAACCTCTTGTCACCTTTACTGTTCAGTAAGTGCAAAGTTAAGGTTCACAATTACACATCTGAAAAGATGTGGAAGATCTGTGTTCCTTCTACTGCTCTGCAAAGCCTTCCAAGATGCCAAGTCACTCCTTTTAAAAGGCAGCAGGCTTATGTCCCTTGATGTTTCTTGCTAGTGTGAATTACTTGCAGTAGACTCTGGACTCCACAGTGTGTGGGACACTTCAGCAAGTTTTCCCATTTCATAATATTATGGAGATTGAGTAGTATTTCACTGTGCTTTGAGGTTTTTCTCTCTGCAGAATCTCTTAAAATTCTAGTTTAAAAATCACTTTTAAACAAAAGCTCAAGTTGTTGGTGCATTCCAGGTGGACCAAATGTACTATAAGTGCAGAAATATCTTTACCACCCATTTTCTTTGCAGTTTATGTAGAAATGTTCTACTTCCTCCCACCTTTTTTCATAGCCGGTTTCAAGCAGTCAATCTACACTTACCACACATCCCATTTAAATTTACTACAAAGCCAGATCTGTCATCTGATAGTGAGTGAATTCCTAGAGAGCATTAGAAGGTGAAATCCATTTATGATCACTACGCTGAAAAGACTGGAAAGGAAATATCATTTGCAACTCCTTCCTTAAACCCATGGGGGTGGGAAGCAGCACAGGAAGAAAAGGACAAACTATTGAGACCTAGTATTTTCTTTTGCTGTCATTTCCAACTGCCTTGAAATTTACAGTTGTAACTTTCTATAAACGCTCCAGTGTCAGTGCAGACAGGCCTAAGAAATGCTACTGAAAATGACAAAATTCTGTTGGGGAATTTAGAAATACGAGTATGAAAACAGAGGTATTCAACCTCCCAGTTGGTAGTCTTGTACATATACAAAGTATTTTGAAATTCCCTCAGTTTATAGCAATGCTAACATGCCACATTAGAAGTTATCATATGTTAAGTACTACCTTGTTATTTCATTTGCTGCTGAACTTTATTTTGTTATGCAACTGGGGATCTCAAGAGTAACACAGGCTGTACAGGAAAGGATTTCTTGTAAGCAGCAG
Organism: Mesitornis unicolor; assembly: GCF_000695765.1. Lineage (NCBI taxonomy): Eukaryota > Metazoa > Chordata > Aves > Mesitornithiformes > Mesitornithidae > Mesitornis > Mesitornis unicolor. The sequence goes on along the minus strand of NW_010188916.1, from coordinate 1,205 downwards.
CAAAAAGTAACTTAACCTAAGCAGTGGCAAATCAGAAGTTTAATAACCACCAGTATTTTAAAGGAAATCATAGCAATGGCAGAGAAACAGCAGCTCTGCACAGAGTATGCTTCAGCCACACCCAACTTCAGCTACAGCCAAGACCGATGCTGGTAACTCTTGTTCCAAGTAATCACCACAAGTTAGCCTCTTTTGGGTAAGCATTAAGCACATCACAGGACACTCACTACATGTTTGATTTTGGAAAGTCAGGAACCACATTAACAGGACAGACTGTACTGCAAAGAGAAAAAAAAAATCCCATGTCATATACACACACCAGCTGAACTGATTATCAAGAACACATTTACCTAAGAACACTCTTACTGCTCTATTCTACAAGTCGGACATCTTGATTGATAAGAAATCACAGCGAAAACTTTCCTTTCTGCAACCACCATTATTTACCGCAAAGCTGCTCTATGCTGAAGAAATGTATTTACAGATTGCAGAAGCTCTGGTCTGAGAGACAGTCGTGAAATGGTCTCCAATACTTAACTGTCCACAAAGACCAGAGCTCCTGAATAAATTACGCTGAAGAACGACATCTGTATTTGTTTTCTAAGGAAATGCCATCTATCCTGGACTAAAAGAGCTTGATTCCTCTGAGATCAGAGCTGATCCTACATAAGGTCAGTGCTGCTCAGCTCCTGTGGGATTCACTCTCCCAGGCATGCTGTTAGCCTCGCCTATGCAAAGTCCAGCTTTGCCTAGAAAAATCACTTTTTGTTTTTCTCTACTGACGTTTTCTCAGTGAGCACTCACGTTTCTTGAACACAGCCCAGCAAGCAGCATGTTACAGGACAGCTTCCCCAGCTCCCTGCTCCAAGAGCAGACACTTCAAGCGTGGAGTTTCCACACGTTTTCCAATAAACACTACCGAGGTTTGAGTCACACCGAGAGATTAAGCGGGCTGCCCTCAAACCTGGCACCTCACCGGGAGGTCAGCCGCGGGGAGCCCGGGCAGCAGGCGGCTGAAGGGCTGCAGAGGGATCGCTCTGCCCCTGCTCCTGCCTTCCCTTCGGAAACCAGATACCGCGGGTGGCTGAGGGAGACTGCCGCCTGTCCTAACCGGAACGCCTGCTAACTGTCGCTGGCCGGGCGGGCAGCGGGGAGCCCAGTGTCGCCCCCCCGGTACCTCTGGGAGTGCGGCGTGGGAGAGCGGC
>NW_010188915.1:0-7339 GCF_000695765.1 Mesitornis unicolor | reverse complement strand
TTCACCACAACTCTCTGTGCTCAGCCATCCCCAGCCCACTGGGGCTCCCACATGCTTTCCAGGAGGTAAAACCTCAGCTGAGGATAAGGAAGCCATGCAGGTGAAGATTTGCCCATGAAAAGCAGCCTGGATGTTGGCAAAATAGCACTGGAGCCAGCCCCAGCTCAATACCTCTCACAGCAGCAGTGGTCCATGCCTAGATTGGGGTCAGGGCTGCTTTCCGGACAATGTCAAACCTTAATTTGGTTTCTGCTGCTTTCAATCTTGTAAAAGGCTGTGATTCTTATTTTTTTTTATTATTTTCCCTTTTGAATTTCTTTGTGAAACATTACATTGCCAGGACCTTTTGCTTCTTTCCCCAATTTCATGGAAATTCCTCAGGTGTCTGAGTAACTTCTTAGCAGCTGTAGACAGAAATGAAGGTGAGGTTTGTTGTGAGGGGAGAAACCCAATTATTGCTTAATTTATTGCAATATATCGAATGCTTTCCACACTGTCCCGCTGCCTATTTCCTAATACTTCTGGCAAAGTAAAAAATACAATATAATTGCAGAAGTACTCATTATGCCAGAGGGAAAGATTGAAAGAGCTCTTCCATGTTTGATCCTGCATCTTATCCTGCATGGGGATGAGAAGCTGGTCTCCAAGCCTGGTGTTTGCAGCAAGATGGTTTCTCCTGAGCCCCTTCTACCCTTGCTCGAGCGGCTGAGTTACAAAATATATGGCTGGCTGGGAAGGCAAGAAGTCTTTTTATTTCTGTATTTCATATATTTATGCTGAAAAAAACCTTCAGAAACTTCTGCTGGCTTTGCAATGATGCTTTCCCTGTCCACAAGCTGGGTGTCCACCGTGTCACACCACTGAAGGAGATTGCACACGAGCTGTGGCAAAACCTCTGCTCCTCCCCTTGCTTTGGGAGATGGATTGACCCTGATAGAGCACAGGGCTGCAGGAGGTGCATCCCCAGGACCAAATTTTAACTTACCCCCAGCATCAAAACCATTGCCCATCCTGGTAGGATGGGTACTGAGGGTACTGATGGCTCAGCCGCGGCAAACAGCATCTCGTTGCTTATTGTAGACAGGCCCACAAAGAGACAAAATACCAACCCAATAAATTCAGGCAAACAGCAGAATTATAACCCACCGTAAGTAAACTCCAAGCTATTAAACTGTCAGGAGCGTTTCCCATCTCTCTGCTACCCCAAACACACAGCGTCTGGCGCTGGAAAGGAAAGGAAACGTTGGGTTTTTTCATTTCTTAAATAAACTCTGTCAAGTGTTGAACACACAGACAGTTGAGTAAATGTGTGAAGGCTCGGACCCGATGAGCGCACACAAATCTTCTGCCCTGCCAGCCTCGGTTATCATAAAGCAAGAGAGGCCGCTATCTGTTGAATGCATCCTTGTGGAGGAGGATGAATTATGGCGAGAGTTGAAAGATGCCATGAAAACACTGACACACACCGGTTCCCAGGGCTTGATGGTTACAAACCCAACGTGCTGAGTGGCAGGGGGAGGAAATTACAGCAAAATATGAAATATCCTTAAAAATAATATAGATGGGGCTGTATTTTATAGGAAATAACTTCCTGTCCGAAAGCGGGAATCATTAAACCTATTTCTATAAACAAAACCTCACTAAAGGATGTGGTACCAGTGGGGAATGAAAGATGGGAGAGATCTCATATCCTCCATGCCCCATCACCCCCAATAAAACCATGATGGGGAGCCGCTCCCTTCCCAAAACAGCCAGATCTGACCTGCACATCTCCATGAAAACCTCATTATTTTAAACCCAAGATCAACAAGGGCGGAAAGTATTTGAAAACTCCAGTGCTTGCTAATGCATGCTTGCTCTGTGCCTTTTACAAATTCTTTGCTTTTTAAAGCTGCTTTAGGTCACCTCTGCAAACAAAATCCCTTGAAAATCACCCCAAGAGCAATGCCCATGTCTGAATTTGCAAATATCCTCGCATCATCCCTTTGGCTCAGTCTCTCTCCCATAAATTGCTGGTGTTTCTCCACTTGGTCCCAATCCAGTGGTGGATATTCACTGACAGGCTGAATACATCAGCGTTCGCCGCGTTGCCTACGCATGACTTTGTTGTTTTCCCATGGTCAAATTAAGAGACTTTCTTGCACTTGGATAAATAAAATAGTCTGGAATAGGCACCTGTAATAGGGCACATGCAAGATGTGGGCTTGGGAAATGCTAGTGCTCCAAACAACAGCAGAAAATGTGATTTAAGCACAGTGATGGGTAGTTAAGTCCTCCCACCATCTCCCAGGACCGAAATGAAAGCCACCAATGCATTGACTGGAAATTAGGCAGCAGTTTGAGTCAAGTCTGCCTCCTTGCTGTGAGACAGGACCCTAACCCTAACCCTGTGGCCTCCCCAAACAGAAGTTCATGTAACCTCTTCTTTAAAGAATCCAAATGATGGAGACTTCAGAGTTAACCCAACCAACTTATTCCAGTGCCTTATAGAACCATAGCATCACAGACTGGTTCTGTAATTACTGACTTCAAACCCCCCCCAGTCCAATCCCTCCCATGAGCGGGGACACCTCCACCAGCCCAGGCTGCTCCAAGCCCCATCCAACCTGGCCTTGGGCACTGCCAGGGAGGGGACACCCACAGCTTCTCTGGGCAACCTGGGCCAGGGCCTCACCACCCTCATAGTAAAGATTTGCTTCCTAATATCCAGTCTAAATCTCCCCTTTTTCATTTTAAATCCATCACTCCTTGTTCTATCACTCCATGCCCTTGTAAAAAGGGCCTCCTCAGCTTTCCTGTAGCCCCCATTCAGGTCCTGAATTTCCTCTAAGGTCTCCCTGGAGCCTTCTCTTCTCCAGGTTGAACAACCCCAACTCTCTCAGCTGTCCCCATAGCAGAGCTGCTCCAGCCCCTGATCAGCTTCATGGCTCTTCTCTAGACTTTCTCCAACAACTCTATGTCCTTCTTATGTTGGAGACCTCAGAGCTGGACACAGGACTCCAGTTGGGGTCTCATGAGAGTGAACCAAAGGGGGAGAATCCCCTCCCTCGCCCTGCTGGCCACACTTCCTTTGATGCAGCCCAGGTTACAGTTGGCTTTCTGGGCTGCAAGCACACATTTAATAATCCTCATCCTTCAAAAGATCTCCCTGAACTCTTTTTGTGACAGTTTAAGCCCCTTGTTTTTTCAGCTGGTCCAACTTGCCATGGAGAAGACAGATCCTTCCTCTGCTCAGCAGCTCTTCACAAACTCAGAGACTTGTAGCTTCTCCATCTTCTTTTCACATTGCAGAGACCCGGGTCCTGCACTTTTCCAGTCCCTCCAGCCATCGCTTCTCCCCTGGACATTTCTCACTGGTCCAACTCTGTCCTGAAACCCGGCCTCAAAACCAAACCTGCTCCATCCAGCATCTCCCCTGCCCAGATCTTGGGGGTTTCACCCCTTTTCTTGCACTCCAGCAAGATGTCTGCAGCCTTCAGTGACAGCTTCAATGCCTGGAGATGGTGCTTATGGCAGAACCACCCTCAAGTTGGTTTTGTACAGCTGATTACTCCGATTCAGACACTTTGGAAAATCCCATTGCCGTTAGCAATGAAAAAATCTGATCTCACTTACAACAGCAGCCATCAAAAATCTGTCCTGAGCAGAGCTGAGTTGCAAAACCACCAGCAAACCATCCCCAAACCAATGCCGAGCATCTCTTCAATGCTCTCAGAAGGGAGATTACCTGAAAGCAATGCTCCATCAGCTCCATGCCCCCTCGGCCACCACAGCATCCTCATCTCTGTCATCATCTGCAGGCGTCTTCATTTCCCACCCCGAGGTGCCCAGGCTGTTAATCCATGTTTTAAGCAAAATCTCTGCTCTCCTCCCCACCACCGATGATGTGCAGTAAAGACTTAGCATCAGCAGCCATCCCTCTCTTGCTCTCCCCTCATTTTCCTCTCTCCATTTTCTCTCCAACACCGCTTACCATCTGCGTGCAAGCATCAGGGGGAATTATTTATTCTTTATGGAGATGTTGCTGTTTGCTCCTAATTTTCCTTGTGCTTTTCAAACTTCCCGGAGCTGCTCAGTTCTGTTGATGGGATTTTTGCGCCTGCACAAAGCTCTCTCCCTCCCTCATCCCCGTTCTTTGTGGGTTTAAAGCTACCCAGGATGCCCCATAATGCTCACAGGAATTGGGGTGCGGGCAGTTTAAGAGGCTGCACCTCTCAACGGCAGCCTACATATAATGACTTTGATATTAAATCGCTCCATTTATAGCATCACCCGTGAACACACTCATCTCTGCGCCCTCCATCCTTCCAGCACAGAAAAACAACAGCACAAAGGCTTTGCCTTTCCCAGCTTAACTATCCCCAAAATTTGTCAATTAAGCAGTTCTGGAGCAGAAATATTTGACTCCAAGTAGAAACTAAAAAAGATACTTGAAGCACAGTGAAAAACCTGGTCTTGCCTACGAGCCAGACTTAAGGCATCGAGTACAAGAGGAGCCGAAACACAAATGAAATGGAAGCTAAATGTAAAGCTTCAATTTTTAACCACGTCAAAATGCCTGTTTCATAGTTATCCGCTGAATGATCCTCCCAGCTTTTCTCAGGGCAATATTAAATGTAATTTGATGAGTATCTCAAATACATTTAACCTTGCGGCGCCGTTTGAAGCTGCCCAAGACTTTGCTCAGGTTAAAAAAAGAAACAAGGTTAACAGGCGCATCTGAACTAAGCCGTAGTTAAGAAAACCCTCAATTTTCTTAAACCTTTCATTTCTCCTGTGTTATTTTCCCTTCAGAGCTGCTGTAAAGCAAGAAGAGCTGGGGGGATGTGCTTTGACACTGATGGGATGCCCATCACCTTTGTGGCTGGGCTCCACTTGGGTTGGAAATAAGCACCTAAAAACCGACCTCAATGCCAAAGCTAAAATTTCGTTGGATTTTGGATGCAAACCAGGACAAATTCTTGTCCCTCACCTGCTCTGCCGGGGCTCTTGGTGCTCAGGTCTCTGCCCCGGTTGGGGGTGGTGGAAGTCTTGGAGAGTTTATTCGCTGACACTCGGTACATCACCCCGCCGATGCAGCGATAGCCTTTGCTCCTCCATCTCTGCTGGACGTGCTGGGACTTGGAGCCCTGGGGCGACGGGCGCGTTTGGTTTAATAGCGGGGATCTGCGAGAAAAGGGTAAAATCAAGGTAAGCCCAAAGTGGCAAAGATATAACAAGGGGCTGATGGTTCATGAGCAAACCTCTGGCTGCCTGAGGATGGAGGTGATACAGGGAGGAACCAGGGATGCTCTTAGAATCATTGGTTTGGGTTGGAAGGGACCCTAAAGCTCATCCAGTTCCAACCCCCATCCCAGGGGCAGGGACACCACCAGACCTGGTTGCTCTTGCTATAAGCAATGAAAAAGTTCTGATTCCTGTGATCTACACCAAAAAAACCCAATCCTTAAGGACTTTCTCCCTGGTATCACTTCCCCCATGTAACAAAAAGCCATTTCTTTCCCCCACCTCGCCCAGGGCAAAGCCACAGAGGAAGAGACCACGCGATGAAGGCCAAGTCCCCACCCAATCATAGCCTGCTAGGACACAGCAAAGGGGCTTGTCCCTAAAATTCTGCAGATATTTGCCATGGACCCCAATGTCCCACACATGGCACAGCTTCAATCCACACTGCTGGTACCTGCTTCTTAACAGGCAGCCTGGTGCATCCAAAACAGGATCCGGGAAAGCTCACGGAGCCAAGGCTGATGCCCCACCTCACACCCTTGGCTTGCAGCTCCAACCCCAGCAGCAAACAGAGAAAGCAACGTGGATGCAATCCCATGAAGAAATCAGCAACATGGGACCCATAGCCGAGTTTAATGGAGCTCTAGAAGTTTGACTTTTTTGATAAAATAATATTACTACTAATAATAACAATAATTAGTAGTAGTACTAGTAGTAGTATTGTTATGATTAGTATTATTAATATTACTACTACTACTATAACTTTGATACTATTATTTCCCCCTCCCAAATCTGGCTCTTGCAAGGGTTTTGCTACATCCCTGCATGGGATGACTCATTGTACCCCATCTATTGCCTGGAGAGGGTGCTGGGACACAAGTTGGGTCAAGCAGGCAGCACTGGGGACCCTTCTCCACCTCCCCATCTCTCCTCTATATCCCCAAACCCTGTAGGGAGGCAGTGGGATGGTGATGGGTCAGGAGCTGTGGCCCCCTTTGTGCTGCCCATAAGGTCATTGTGAATGATCAGCAAGCTCAGAAGCAACACCCTGGGGACAAATATAAAATCATCAAATAGTTTGGGTTGGAAGGGACCTTAAGGCTCCTCCAGTCCAACCCCAACACCTCCCACCAGCCCAGGCTGCTCAAGGCCCCGTCCAACCTGGCCTTGAACACTACCAGGGACGGGGCATCCACAGCTTCTCTGGGTAACCTGGGCCAGTGTTTCACCACCATCATCACACAAAAATATCCCAGAGGGGTTCAACTGCCACCAAAACCCTCTCTGGTTCATGACCCAGCATCTCCTGCGCCATCCCACCTACCTCCCAACCTGCCCGACTCATTTTCGTCCCTACGCCGTTATACAAACAGAGCCGTTGCAGCCAAATCAAATCTCCTCAACTATCAGTCGTCTTCCCCATTTAGCGCTAATCCAAACAGTAATTTGTTTATGCAAATTAGAGCTCTAATTTTGTATTAACCCAAACTATGCTCATAATGCTATTAGCAGAACGTATATAAACCGCGCATTACCGCAGAATATCTGTAAATTAAGATCCCGCTATCCTATCAGCAGAATGCAAACCCCGGAGAGCATTACCTTTAAATGAACATGTGCTGCAAAGAAAAAGAGAATTGTAAAATGTAATAGTTACATTTCTTAGCGCTTTAGCGTGACAGCCTATTCATTTCAGCGGGCGGTTGCCACTGGCTACCGAGCTGGGAGAATTGCTGCCTGGGGATGGAGATTGCACAAAGAAGCTGCTGCCCCGGTTCCAGTTTCCCCAAGGGCTTGGTCCTCGTGAAACTGCTCCGGAGAGGAGCATCAGGTCTTAAATTTTATAAAATCAGGTTGCTTGTAAAAAGCCATAGTGGTGGCATTGCTGTGTGAAGGTATTGATGGCCACAGGGACATTAGGGCCACCCATGGACACCCCCAGTAGCTCACAGCAACCCTCTGCAAGCCAAGGTTGCAGCCAGCGTTGGCTGCAGGACCTGGAGAAAGGTCTCATGGTCACATCAGCAGCCTAAGGCCCTGTTTTGACAGGACAAGGTCTAATGGTTTTAAACTAGAAGAGGGGAGATTCAGAGTAGATCTAAGGAAGAAATTT
>NW_010188914.1:0-46083 GCF_000695765.1 Mesitornis unicolor | reverse complement strand
CTGTGATTCTGTGATTCTGTGAAAAGGAAAAAAGGATGTTCAAGAATATGAAGAAGTATGAAAAAGCACAGGGGAACAGATACATGCAGCAGCTAAGGAGACAAATACATTACCAACAAACAGTTAAAATTACTGATTATGCAGTAACAAGAACCTTGAACAAGTTAAAAAACCACCACAACACTGGAATTACAGCCCTGGGAACAGAATACATCCTTCAATAAGAATTTTACATCTTCAACAGTAAAAAGGACAAAGCAGTGATATGCCGCCTTCATCATAAACACCATAGATTTTCTGCATCCATTACTCCAGCACAATTTAGAGGCTTAAATACTATTCCCACTGAAGCAAACAGGAATCTGTAGCATTTAACACCTTGTTAAAGGCTAGCACTGTCAATCAGGATTAGCCCTTACAGAAAAGAATTTCTCTAATATAATATGTTTAGCCACTGGAAGTACTGCAGTTATTCTCAGAAGAGGAAAAGAGGTTGCTATTCCTCCATTAGCTTTTCTCACATAATCCCAATCATAAAGTTAGCCAGAACAGGAGGAAAAAAAAAAAAGTAAAAACTGAACTTCAGCTACCAAAAAAACCCTATAAAATATTCATCAGAATTTCTGAGGCAAGAAACACAGCACATCACAGTTAACACAGTGAGGTGCAAATGAATGATATTCAGGGTATAGACACACAGTAACTCATCTGATAGAAAAGCAATATTTCCGTGGCATAAGGCTCCCGTCCATCACATGCATCATCTAACAATATTCCTGCTTCACACTTGTTCAAACATTATTCAGAGTCTGACAACCTTACAGGCCACTCTCTGCTGATTTCGTTCTTTCCTCACACTGTCAGGCTGCTGCTTCTGTATCTTCACACAGCAAGCCGATGATCCAGTGTTTTGTCTCATGTTCTGGTTAATACACAAGTGATATATTTTAAAGCAGTCATGTTAGCCAATGGCACTGTAGTAACAAATAACCCATTTGGGTCCTTTGCTATAAAACATGTACTGTGACTTGAATAATGATCAAGCTCAATAACTGTGTAAATTAGATGCTATAAATATTGCTGTACAAGGTAAAGTTACACGAATGACTCTTTTTGCTGACAGCTGACAAAAAAATATTTGCCTATTAATATAAAAATGTAAATATGCAAACAAGATTTCTGGATAAATATTGTCAAATAATAGTAGAATAAAAAGGAAATCCTCAGTGTCTTTCAGTCCACAGCTTTAGACACCAGTTGTACTGGTATACTGTCTGCAAAATGATAAATAATAAATAATCTAAGAACAAATACACCATAAATATAATTGTCTAAAAAAAAAGAGATTACTGTCCATGAAATATGTAACACAGCAATTAGTAAACTGGACAGACTTTCAGGAGGAGTTGGTTCACCTGAACATCAGTTATGGGGAGAGTTTATTAAATTGTTAAGTACTACTTTATTTTTCATGCGTTATTTTTCATAACAGTATCCTAAGTGGTGAGATATAGGTGAGGAATTAAATTAAAAACTAAATTTGGAGGCACCTCAGCAAAATTCTCTGTTAAATAAATAGGTACCTTCAGAAAGACAAATAAGAAACCTACTATATTGTGCTTCTAGTATAGAGGTCAGTGGCATGTTCCTATCTAGAAAACTGTCTAGTTCTCTATTATTTAACTCGTAATACACATCAATTCAGAAGATCAGGTGACACAGAATTAGGTATTTACAACCTTGAAAGACCCTGCCCCAATTTCTTTTATTTTGCAACCTGAAAGAAATAAATATGCAACAAATTAGGGAGGACACTAACAAACTAGCACAGTGCTAATCTGTCTTTTTATTCTTTGTGTAAAGTAGCTGAAAAATCCATCATTATCAAATCAGCTGTCACAAAGGAACAATTTATTTCAGTGTTGTGGCAGAAATTATTTCTTCCTTATAGGGTTGAACTATGTACCTTGAACTATTCGCTTAACTATAAGTTCTCCTCATAAATCCTGCACAGCATCTGAAGAGACAACACAGTACTTTGTAAAAGGCCAATCCTGTTCTCTGCCTGTCAAGGAATTAATCAGTTTTGGAGAAGTTACTGAGAGCTAAATAATGTTTGCATTTTTAACATAATGTGGCTGATTATTATTAATAATTGGCATGGTTGCACCAATGAAACATTTACAATACATTTTTGTTTATAAAGTTTCCCATTTCTGTGCATCTTCCCCAACAAAAAAGGAATCAGCAGCATTCACTCTTCAAAGAATAAAGAAGGAAACAGAAACCTCTACTTGGAGAAAAGCGTCGAAGACCAAAAAAGAGAAATTATGAATAGGTAACAGGAAACAAAGAACCAAGACTGCAGAAATCCTAGCAGAAGGTTAACATCCCAACAAACTGAGCCTAATGCTCCCCTCAACACTTTAACAACTTTTCGATATGTAACAAAAAATATTTTTCATGGAAATGGGGTGTAAAAGAAGAGATGCATAATGTATGAGAGAAAAACAAATTATCTCCATTCCCTAAGGGAATAGGTTTTGTCTCACATGTAGGTCATGCCAGCATTCATATTTTCAGTATTCTTTATAAACCCATTCAAGCATTATAGATTATTATGTCAAAGTGGTACACAGGGGTTTTTTATTGCAATTAATATCCCTTGTAAGGAGCTTTGTAGAGTGAACTCAAATATCACCAAAAGCAATTAAAATCTATCAGAGATGTGAAATGGAAGTTTAGGTTAGCTAAGGGGAAAAGTGGTGCAACATACTTCTCTGGGATATGAGAAGCAGGGCAGAAAATTAACGGAAATTCATACCAGCAAGGCATGAACTTGGAAGAGCATGACAACAACAGACAGGATAATAAAAATTCTTCACTGCTAAGAACAAATACATATGAAGCAACCACAGACACAGCTCAAGCTTCTATTTTAGTAATTCTTATTTTTAGGATTATTAATAAAATGAAATTAAAAGGAAGAAAAAGAATAATCAAGATTTCAGTAAATAGAACTCAAACTTCTGGACGTCCAGTTTAAGACATCATAGAGATGTATACTTTGATGCATATGATGACCAAGCCTGCAATAATTTTTTGTAATGTAGATTTGCTTGAAATGCTTTGCTGGATATTATTTCACAGTCTGTTTTAGTCTAAATAACAGAACTGTGACAGAAATTATGTAATAAGTAAAGATGTGATTAGTTTCAGTCACACAGCCTCATGCTGGTTTACTTATGTTTTAAACTCAGAAAAAATACTTTCAGCATAGATTTCTAAACTCAAATTTCAAAAAAGATATGTGTGATAGACAGCTTTTGGGGGACAGTTTAAATTGTAGTCCAAGTCATAAATCATCCATCTGGTCATCCCAAACAAATACTGATTTCAGTCTTTTTATATCATATTGTACCACAGTATTTCTTCTGCTTTTTTCATAGTAAAGTTACTTTCTAGAATTATCACATTTCAGTGACACATGTAGGTCCCAGCTTCCAGTAGCTGCAGATATCCAGAATCCTTTTTCTAGGCTTAACTTCCATCTTCAAAAGCCACTCCATTACTTGAATTTAGACAAATCTCCCCATAAACCCAGATGACAAGGGAACCTTAGCACAGAATAGGCACATTTCTTCCCAACAGGGTGCTTCAGAGCATTTTAGTTGCTTCAGCGACAAAGAATTTTCAGGTCAAACCTGACACACTTTGGAATAAGTAGTGTTAGCATGGAGACAGCTTGATTGTGCTGTAGGATTTAGCAGTATTCAAGTGCCTAAACCTCAGGTTAAGATGAGAACTGAGGAGAGTTGGATCTAGCTCTATGTGTTTATGAACAATGTGCATTCTGGCTAGTAAGTGGGCAGCACGATCTAAGGAAGACATTCTCCACATATGTGCACCTGCAGTCTTTACTTTGGCACTTCCTAACTTTTCAGATGTGAACTTCACAGTCCTAATACAATTCCTTTAATGCAGTTGTTCTGTAACCCACACAGAGAAAAAGCTTATTGATCTTTGCTATTTGAATCAATGTAAAGTTCTTCTCTGTAATAGGCATGAGATTGAATCTCTGATTAAAAGCACAAAATTCATCTAACCCTAAATTACCAAGTGCCATAGATAGAATCCACAAAAATAAAAAAAATGGCAGTGCTATTTTGTCTCAATCCATGAGGACACTCTTGCACAGAGTGCAAGTGGCTAATGCCACTCCTAGGTCACTATTTCACTCATGCAGACAGATTTCACAACAGCATTTGGTTATCATCAATGCAATTTCACTCTCTCTCAAAGTTTTCATTAAAAAATATATATACTTTTGAGGCCTTGTGCTCATTTCCTTATTTCAACAGACTGCAATCTATTTCTGCCTATAACAGTACCAGCAAGTGAGATATCTTCCACCAAAAATTATGGAATTCTTTTCATAAAAAAGCTATGTACAGCTACTTTCCATAAAGTATTGAAAGTATTCTATACTCCATTTATGAATTTGCTGATGAATTAGCTGTAAAACACTCACCTCTATCTCCTCTAACATCTGCATTCTGTGACATTGCTTATTTAAAACTGGTAAAGCCCATACAGTCCACCCTTTCCTTACAAATCAATGGAATTTCTTGTAGAAAAAAAGTTATATTCATATGAGGAAGGCTGTCATAGACCAGTCTTCTAAGAAACCAAATTACAGCAAAGTACAAAAACACAAAGCAGGCAATGTCACAAGTAACAGAATTGTGAAACACCTTTCATTTTTAATTTATTCAAGTGCAACAATTCCATCTAATACATTTGGTTCTGATTGTGTGATAGTACAAATAAAAGGATAGTCCTGAGGCTGAAGAATTGAATTGAGTCAGGAAATGAAGTTAGTTTTGTCCTCAGCTTTATCAATCTCTGTGTACCAAGACCATTCTGCAGTTTCCCAGTTTCAAAGCACATTAGGTCTGCACAGAAGCTCTGAAAAACAAAGCATTTATTTAGGCACTTAGATAGGGCTCTAAAACAAATGATGTGCAACAAAACCTGCTCTGAGAGTTGCATTCTCATAACTAGTTTGCACTGCAATTTATTACATATATTATATGACCTGGGTTTTGACATCATATGCAAATTCTGCATACAGAATGAATATAGAATATGCAACATATATCTTTGTTGTGTTCTGGAATGTAAATTAAAAAATAAGAATGCTCCTTTAAGTATGAATTAAATCCATATGAAGCAAAGCGTGCATCTTTTCACAGTCAGTGCCCCATTTAATGAACTTTGCCTGGTCTGCGCTTCCCTTAAGAAGTTGCATGTCTGCCATTCACTGAAAATGAAAGAAACACTAAAATACTGAAGAATCACACAGCCACTTTTTACAATTACTTTGTACCATGTCATCATATGTCAGCCAACCAGATATTATATGTTAATCCGAAGATAAGTGTGAATGAATGTACAAATGCGTACATAATTTTCTGATAAGCCTTTTTTACCCTAACTCAATATTGGAATTGTCACTAAATTTTAAAATCTGCATCAGATATTCAATCTCAGTTCCAACCATGAAATATCTGATAAAGCATCCATTTATGTTTGAAATAATATAAAACCATTGCAGGATTACTTCACAAAAAGCAGTTTTTCTGACTGTTCCCCTTATGTTAAAACTAACTGCATGACCAGAATGTGCACTGATTTACACTTCTGAGTTCAAAAGAATTCCTTTGACACCCAGCGATACTCTTATATTTATAATGGTGTAGCTGAGACTCAAATCTGTCCCTTTGTTTACATCTAGAAAGACAGCTGTAGAAGCAAGTGATCAGAAAATGTGACTACATTTTCCTGAAAAGGGGCCAGCTGTCAGCTTTCTTGTTGACAGTGTACCAGTACAAGAATCTGCAGCCAGGGTTTCAAAAGATACGGTGCCAGTACAAATTAAAACTGATTAACAGACAACACTATGGTCAGTGTAATTGATTTGGACAGGGGAAAAAGATGGAAGAGTACTTATATTTCAAAAGCAAGGATTCAAGCATAAAGAGTTGCCATGCCTCCAGTTTGACTATTACAATGAAACTTTCATTTCCATGAAAGTAGCAGATTTTTTATTAGTTTAAACACTAACAATAAAAGCTTTGGTCAAAATATTTAAGTAGGAGCATGTCTAAGACAAAGCCTGTAAATCCTCTAAATCTTCACCCTTTAAAAATGGTTGCTTCTTCTTGATACTCCAAGAAATCTAGCAAATACAGGATACAAGCACCAGAGATTTACACTGATGGAGCACAGCAGCAAGTGCAGTACAGGGAGGCTATATGCCAGACTAGAAGGAACCCCAGTGCAACACATAACTTTTAGATGCATTTCAAAACCTGGATCGGGACATCAGGAGTCACTAAATTTATAGGGCTTCACAAAGAACAGTATAGCTTCTCTGGCAAGCCAGTCATCCTGTTAGCTCTTCTTCCTCCATGTCAGCATTATAGCCTATTAACACCAGCCAGAGTATAAAGATGCAAAGAGAACAGAAGAAACAGGAGGTGTGGTAGAGAAAACCTGCTAGTTAAATGCCAAGCCAGGTGATAATGAAGAGCTTAGAATGAGGGTTTATGTTTCGCTATTTAAACTGTCATTAAAGTGAATCTCTAGGATAAGACTACATTTGGACTATGTACTGTGCAACCATGAACCACGTTTGGTACAGAATGGGAACAGGATGGGCTTACAAGTGTACCCTGTCTGTGCCTAATCTCCTCTATGTTTCAGATTATTACCAGTACAATGTGTTCTAATATAAAAGGATCAGACACTTTTCAAAAGTTTACCACAAAAGCACAGCAAATTCAAGAGTGGTTAATAACTTTGCCTCATTTAAAACTTGACCCATGACACAAACAAATGTCAGGCTCTTGACTCCATAGAATTTGTATTCTAAATCAGAATCAAAACAAAATCCAACCTTCCTACCCAGAATACTGATTATTTCCTTGCAATTCTTTTCACCAGTAAGTGAAAAAAGCATTAATGAAAGCAGAAAATCTGCATTAGAATGAACATTAAAATCTACAAATCAAATTCTGTTCTTACTAGTAACATATGCAAGCCTAGTGTGTGAAACAATCATATTCATTCATTATTAAACAGTACTTAGCACATACCGGTACATCCCCAAATGTCTCAGTAAGAATGCCATCACACCCATCAGAAAACAGGAGTCTTTAAAACACCATAGAAAATACAAATAGTAACAACTAATTGGTTGCTAAGGACTTTCAGGTAATTACCTAGGCTTCATGGCATTCAGCTCTCAAAAATTTACTGGGTGGAACAGATGGGAGAAATGCAGAGACATCGTTTTCATTGTCTTTGAAATGAACACGCCTGAAGTTTCAGGAAGGCAGAATGTTCTAAATAGCACAATATATTCTCTTCTTCAGAATTTCACAACCTCACAAGAAGTATGTTTGGGTTATATTGCTTGATGACTGGCTCCATTATGGCTAATGAATGACGATGGTACTTGCAAAAGTTAAAGTGTACCCAGTACTCTATTTGTGTGAGAGGTAAACAGTTGCAGACAGGAAATTCAAGAACTTCCTCTTGCTCTGTTGAAGCATGATAACTTCACTAATTCAGTCTTGGAAACTATTTCTTACTTTAGGACCAAAAATCAATGCTGTCCAACACTTAACTGCCTGTTGTTTAGCAATAAACAACTGTTAGTATTTACCATTAAAACTTCTATGAATTGCAGTTAAATCCAGATTCAAGCAGGATGTTGGTAGCAAAGTTCAGGTCCCCAGTATTTTCCCTTTTTATTTCTTCTGGTAGAGGATATATCAATATAAGCTTTTCAAGTCATATGACTGTACACGTGGAAAGCTCAAACCCATATGATGACCAAATTGCACTTCATTATGTAGTTTTGAAAATTCAAGAAATCAAGGTTTGCTGATTTTTAAGATTATGACATTAGTGGACTAAATTTCTGAATCCGTTTTATCATAGTTTTTGCTAACAAGGCCTTTTCATCATAGTTTCTGCTAATATTTTATATAAGGTAGGAGATGGTGGAGGAAAGGATACACAAAATTGTGGGAAATGTAACACAATGGTAGTTTTCATTCTGAACAATGAAGCACTGTTCTCATTCTTCTATGGCCTACAAATCCAATAAAAGTACTAAATGCTGCCATGGCTCATAAAGTCCATTATATATTCTGAAGGCATTCAAATATTCACAATGTTGTTTAAATAGACATTCAAATAAAATTTTATTTTTTAAATGCTGCTTACCTTCTTCCATTGTTCTCCTTCCTGACAAGTAGTATGATCTGAAAATGATCTAACTGGTAAACAAAATTAGGTTCCAGCAACTACAGGTGACAATTTTACTCTATTGCCTTTCTAAATGCAAGGGTGTAACCAATTAAATTAAACTGTTAATTCTTTTTATAACTAACTTTTATGTGTTTTGTATTGTTTTAATCAATGCTTCCAAATTCTGCTGAGCTATAAAACAGAAACAACCTTAACATACTAAAAGAGATTTAAAGTTTCAGTTTAGGGTTTGATATGCTAATTAATTAATGCTATTTTTATTCCTTTTAAACCTGTAATTAATTACTTGTTAGAAAAAGAAGAGAGAAGGCACCCTGCAGAAAGCCTTTGTTATGTTAGGGCTATATTTTAGAAATAAAAGGAAAGTAGTTTGCTGGTAACTGGACATCCCTCAAATTATTGTATCACAAATCAACATTTTTTGTTTTTTTGAGCCCTCCCTCCCCCCCCCACCAGACATGTAATTCTGGAACTTGAAAGACTGAATTATGCCTGAAAAACATAGGTCCACTGTGCACACTAATGACTCACTAGGCCTGAGATCTGTATTGTCAGTGTTCTTGCTGGCAGCACCCATAGAGTGTAGAGTGAGGAGAGAAGCAGAAGGGGAATCTGAACGACCACGTGGAGAAGACACAGGCAGACAGGATCAGTTTTGAAGAAATGGATGAGTCCTCACTCTCAGCAAATACTTGTGAAATCCCAGGTAAAGTGTGTGTCTGTCATTCTTATTTGAGAGATCCTGACCCAAAGAGAATTACTATATTGCTAGTCCTTGAAGCTGCTAGATTCAGAAGTTCTCTCACACTGATGTGCCATTTGGTTCCACACACCAGAATTTCAGGGGCTTCCCATAGCTTGTTTTTTGATCACAGAGACAAGTGAAAAACACAGCTATCAGAAGCTAGTATATGCGAGGATCAAGCTTCCCAAGGCAATCTAAATTACATCTCACGTCAGTACTTCTTATAAATGGTCCTTAATTACACGAACGCAAAACATTTTTCATTGCACCTTTGTCTCAATCAGGGACTTCTTCAATATGTTGCTTTATGCAAAATGCCATATTGTACTACCTTTAAAAATCCAGTCTCATGTGTTTTACATTTCCCTGGTATATATAGAACAGACAGTGTCCTATGTATTGTCATTCACACAAAGAAGTTGCTACTCTCCTATCTCTAATGAAGAAAAAAGTGGAAAAAAGTATTGGTGACACTGATACTACAATAAACCAGAGTCTTAATCCCCAATTCTTGTGTAAGAGGCTTTAAAGAAAACTTAACTAACCATTATTTCTAAGCCTCACAGTGCCAGAGGGGTTAGATTTTTTTCTATTCTCAGCACCAATAATATAAATTATATTAAGAAATGTATTGCATAATTATTGTGCTTTTGGCATCTTTCCTTCTGTGTGCTTCAAATTCTACAGAGCATTTTCAGTATAATACTATGGCAGTCAATGTAATTACACTGGAAGCTATTTTTACCTTTTTATTTAAATCCATTAGGGTCCTTATAATAGGATATTGTACTAGATTCTTTTTCTTTTTAAACTGCAAACATGAAATAGATGTGAAAGTCACACAATAAATGAATCCTTATAAACCTCTACAAATTGGAACAACTACTGAAATGGCATGCATCTATTTTTACTAGAGTCTGCACCAATTGATGTTTTTTCTTCTTTCACACTGGAAATTACCTGATGCAGACAATTAAGACCAACTATGGTATCACCATACTCTTTGTGCTAAAAGTGCTATCTCAGCAGCTCTTTCTAACCACATTAATAGAAATATTTTGACAACAAGGAGAAATAACAGCCTTTAAAAAGCTGATATCAAATTTGAATAGCACAAACAACCTCTAAAATATTACCTAACTAGATCTAGTCTCTTAATCATGGAGTAGATCTGTAACAGCAGCCCTTATTTTTCTCTGCTGTGTGTATTGTATAAATAATTGCATTCAAGTCAGTGTACATGTAAGTATTTGTGAATCTGGCAATAACAATTTATTATAAACCTA
The DNA here is from genome assembly GCF_000695765.1 of Mesitornis unicolor. Taxonomy (NCBI): domain Eukaryota; kingdom Metazoa; phylum Chordata; class Aves; order Mesitornithiformes; family Mesitornithidae; genus Mesitornis; species Mesitornis unicolor. The sequence continues at coordinate 35,709 of NW_010188914.1, read as the reverse complement.
CCTACATTTCAAGGCACAAATGTATCATCCCCTGAGCATTCTAGATAGCAAGTCACACATGTACTTGTCACAAGTCCTCTTATCTTGTAAAACACAGCCTTGACTTTAGGGTATTAATTGTACATAAGATGTGTCCTACTGAGACATTACAAAGCCAGCACTTTGGAGGATTATTGCTGGATTAGTCGTTTTTTTCAAAGTTGGTCTTTAGGCGACTAAGGCTAAAACTGTAAGTCTGACAAGGTGCATAGTGCACTTACAGAGACTGTTTATTCTCAGTTTAAAGAAAAAGTGACTCAGCTATCAGTTCAATATGTGAGAAGTGATGAAAGTGAGACTGTGCTTTTCTTTACTCCCTGAAAACCCTCAGTGAGATCATTATTGCACCTATAACCCTTCTTCATTCCACCCGTTATTAGCATTGATCCAACTCTAGAAGTCCAGCAGCAAGCTGAACCATCAGTCAAATCACACAGGTTATAACCAGGTCACCCGGTCTACACTGTGGAAGTAGTATGCTTATCTTCTAGAGAAACCACTCATTCATCAAGCCAGCTAATGAATGGATTAACATTGGCAGCAACTAAAAAGGATTTTTTTTTCCTGATTGGTTATGGTTCAGATTAAAAGATGCAATCATGAATATACAGTGACAGTCCAAAACTATTTGCTCTCCCTGAGCATACAAGATGAAGTAGAAGCTACCATTCAGTACTAATACTGATTGCTTTTCAATATCAATAGGTGACAGAATGATTATATCGAGCAAAAAAGGAAGGTCAATCTACAATAATACAAGACTAAAACAATAACCATAAGAAGAAGGAAGAAGCACTGAAGAAAGGCTTTCTTCCCAGACTTCACAATGGAACGATTGTCAGCTACGTAAAATTATACTACTACTGCCTAGAGGCATCAAAGACAACTATTATGTTGATTTTGTATGTGCCAGAATTTCTTTACATGTCAGTTAGGAAGGCTGCACGACCTTGACACTAGAACAACAGACGACTTTGTAAAATCTGCAGACTCACACTGAAAAGCCAGCCTTCAAGAAACGTCACTCACAGAACCTGAATTGCTCAAAGACACTTGTAAAGACTGATGAATTTCAGCTGTTAAGCTCCTTTTTAAAACAGAGCAATCCTGAAACAGTGATTAAATATGGAGGTCTTTCTCCTTAGCTACTCTTGTTAGCCCTGTAGAAAAGAGTGTTTTAAAAGCAATTTTTAATCTTTCTTCTGAAAATTAAACATAAAAATTAAATTATCAGAAAAGGGCACTATAGCTCTAGGACGCTTCCTATCAGGAGGTCTCAAAGAAACTTACAGACATGGATTAACTTCTAATCAACTACAAATATATTTCTGACTTGTATGAGGAAAACTGAACAATCAGAAAAATCAGCTGAAAGGGATCACAAAGATGTTATGAAAGACCTCAGCATTAACACCCAAATCTTCCAACCTCCTGTTACTAATACAGTTTAAAAAAACATCCTTTCTTCTATCAAGTAGTAAAATAACACCCATTTAGGGGTGTGGAAGAAGATGAAAACATGTCCCATATGTGTGGATTTAGCATGCATAACTTAAAAACATTTCCAGCTAAAGTCAGTAAGGCGCAGATTTCCAAAGTCTGGAAAAAAATGCCCTGAAGGACTTGTGCTGTGGCTTAGGGCTGGGCCAGCCACTAAATCCTGGACAGACATTCTCCACTAACCCCTCTTCCCTCCCCAGAATGGAAGAGAAAAGAGAATAAGGGAGAGGGACTTCACGGGTTGGAAAATAAAACTAACAGATTTAATAAAACAATAATACTAATACTACAGGATAATAATGTAAATAGGAAAATAATGAAATATATACAGATATGTACAAATATATATACAAAACCAATATAAAATCCTTCCCCCACCCACCCCCCAATGACGAATACGTCACCAGAGGCTCTGCAGAGCAGGGCACTGGAAAAGTCCCAGTCCAGACTCAGCAGCAGGTGGGAGCAGGATGCAGAACACACGAATCAGGATCAGAGGCAGATGAACCAGCAGGGTTCTGCTCAGACCTTGGCCTCTGCAGGATCGAGACGGATGGATGGGTCCGAGATGGAAGGGCTCCAAGATGGAAGAAGGGTCAAGACCCTCGTGATCCCTCGGCTTTATACCAAGTATGACGTATGTGGGATGGAATACCTAGTTGGTCAGTTCTGGGTCCGCTTCCTCCCCCGTAGGCGCAGACACAGCACTCATGATCAGACAACTGACCTTGAGCATCTCTTCTAGCAGCACCATCTGGGAAAACAAAGCCTTTCATTTCAGTAAGTTCAGCCACTTAAAAGAGACTGAGCTGAAAAGTAAAATCACTAAATAGAAAATTAGCTGTTTAGCTCAAACCAGGACAACTCGCAAAATGGTGGTGGTGCTGCTAAAATGCAAAACCTTTTTGATCCTTAAGGAAGAAAAAAAACCAAACCAAAACAAAACAAAATCAAGAAAACAACAAAACAGAAAAACAACAAAACAAAACAGAACAAAAAACCCCCATAAAATATAGCTTTTATTTCCAAATTGGTGACTTCCCCAATACTTTAATCAAGTGTAAGAGACTGTTATGGGCTGACTAAATATCCTGGTAGAATTTAAAAACTAAAATATTCATGTTCATATTCGGTTTGGTCTTGCTTCTGTGAAGAAGCCTAGCGAGGAAGTTCAAAGGAGATTAAGTGTATGAATGGGGTGTGCTACATTCACTGTATTTCCCATCGTCTGAAGAGGAATTTGAAGCAGTAGGTCTTGTGTTTGAGTTTTGATACAAAGTTGGATGAACTTTCAATTTTAAATTTATCCTGGTCTGAGGAAAGCAAAAATTTTGTTTTTCAAGCCAGCCAGGATTGGCTCAATTTCAAAGACTTGAACTCTAACAGAATAACCTAGAAATTGCTTAGGTTGTTCTGAGAAAAACTGGAAAGGAAGAGTTTGTGGTGCATCAACACTATCACTGAAAGAACTAGTGTGTGTTTCCAAAGACAGATGCCAGCAGTTGCACTCACTTCACTTGGATGGAGGTTCTTTTCATCAGGGCACTAAAACAATGTAGTCCAGAAGCTATTTAGTGATATTAACAAGATGTTGCGCCTAAACTACCATGTCCTACATCCAGCAAGGCTTACTGGCTCAGGCCTAGTGCCATGTTAAAATAAATTTCTGGCTCCCAGATTGAAGTGATTCATAGCACGAGTGGAATAAACTCACTCCCACCTGCCACCTCAATGGAGATACGGAGGTGAAAACACCCTCAAGAGGGCTCCTTACATGGCAGGAGGCAGAATGTAATAGAAGATGATAAACTTTTTAAATAATCATTGTATGAAAAGTCATAATTAAATTGCAAGAAAAAGCTATATTTAAATCAACCCCCTTTCAGAAATTCTTTTGATAGTGAAAAGCAAAAAGAGTTGGCAGATAGAGAATTATCTACATTATTATAATTAAAAGGAGAGAGTATACCTCTTCATGCTACAGCAAAAGAAAAGAAAACTTAAGCAAATAAAGCAGAGTTGAGTCAGAAGTGGGTTACTGACAAATTAAAGCAGCTGAAATATGCTTGCTGGAAAACAGGGAAGGGATTAAAAAACAAACTCCTGTGGAAAATCTGCTATCTTATCCAGAAAAGCAGAACCAATTTTAAAGAAGGGCTGTCAAATAAGAGGCAAATTGGCAACTTCCTAAGAAAGAAGTGGATAAGCTCTAAGCAGCTTGGTTTATCAAATGGAAATTTGCTTTCAAAAGGGGTACAGTGAAACGGAAATAAGAAAACAGGGAAGTCTGCCCAAGAGTGAGCCTCTGGCTTATTTGCATGGAAAACACTGATCAAAGCTTGCCAAAACAAGAGTATTTAAGGTCTTGTTAACACAACTGTCAAAAATCAAACTTTATTTTCAGCTATTAATAGCAGCACAAGAGCTACAACAATCAAGATTTAATCTGAAATAGAAAGAACTGTTTCAAGTTGATTCTAATGTGAGATTTCATCCTGTTCTTATTAAATCTTTTAAAAATGCCTCCATTGATTCCTGACACAATTACAAAATGACAATATACAGTGATAGAGATTTGCTCAAAAGGAGCTCAGGCTTCAAATGTGATCTGACTTGAGCAGTTACACACCACTGTGTGTGAAAAGGTGGAGAAAAATCTTAGCTGGGGAAGGGAACACATACTATGGCAATTAACATAAAATTTTATGTGAACATTACATGAGACACAGGTCAATCAAACTACTGGCAAGGGTGGTCTCAGGGGAATCATGAGATAGCACAGAGGAAATTAATTGCACTACTTTTAATTTACTAGGAATGTCCTGCATACACCATCAAGCGTCCATGCAGCAGCTAAGGTAAACCTTAGTGCCATCTAAAAAAGGGGACTGCTGCATGGTACCATGTTCTACAATCCCCAACTTACAGACCACTGGCCTCCAAGCATGTTGGAGTCAATGTCACAGTAATAATGACTAAAAGACATTCTCTGAAAAATTCTAATAATTACTATAAATATTTTTTAAGCTATTATTGGAAGTCACATCATTTGCTCCTGTTTTCGTTAAGGATAGGTGATGACATTTTGACTGTTCCTGTGGTATTGCATGGACAAATGAGAATACTCAACCAATGCCTATATTTTTTTACACAAGTAATCCTATACAGAAATATTTTTCCTACTCTCTCTGCTAAAATCTCAAGTCTCTGCATTGTCATTAAACTGTGTGAATGTTTTCCTGTCAACCTCTAAAGTAATTCTCCACATCTCCTGCTAGAGCTCTTCCACTTTGTACAATTTAATTCAATGCTCCTTGGACCAAAATGAAAGAGATACTGACTATAAAGACATGTAAGAAACAAGAGTAGTAACTTTAATACATATGTAATCTATATCTAGTGGAGCAGTTCCAACCAGATTGTTTGAAAGAATCTACCTAGAATCAAAAGCCAAGAGCCCACTAATTGGATGCTTGCTTGGGTTGTTAGAAATTGATGCTACACTGAAACTAAGCTGACTATCCACACTGAGCTGTTTAATCTACCTCTGACCACCTATACTTTGCCTCGAAGTCTGTATCAAAGCTATGCATATGACCCATATTGCTCTTCAGAAAGAAATTAAGAATGAGAACGTTTTTGAAGAGCCCAAATGAAGCCAATTCAAATATATAAATTCACACACTTCCTTTCAGCAATGTATGGAGACGTGCTCTGGAGAACTTGCAGATGAGGTAAATTACATCTACATGCGCAATATCCTCTGCTTCTGTTAAACCTTTGAAGAATAACAGTGCCCTCAGTTTTGGTCTATCCTAGTTATGACTGACACTTTCTCCAATATATAGCTCTTCCAGGAAAAGCCAATCTCAGAAAAGAGATATTGGCTATGAAGCAATAAAACTAACCAGAGCACAAAAGACTTATCACCATCATCTGGGAAAAAAAAAATGAAGCTTCTAGCTTTGAAAGGGCTGTAACTACCAAATTAAAGGGCTTCCCTTAACTTCACACAATGCTTCCTGGTTTACAATTACAACAACCTGTTAACTTATGTCTTCATCTCTACAAGACTAAATGTCTCATTAGCAGCTTAAAGTAATAGTTGAAACAAACTTTACAGTTACTCATCCAAATATATTTTATGCAGGAGAGTTTTTGTATGTAAATATATATACATTCACAAAAGTAAACCAAACCAAAGAAAAACAATGAAGAATGTTTTTAATTCTAACTTTCAGTCTTTAGGTGAAAAGAAAAAAAGTATCTTGTGATAGTGTTACTCCAAACGCTTTTGCAACAGAAGATTCCTTTTGAAATTTAGACCAGTCAGTAAACATATTACATGAAAGACAATTTTGGCTGCAGAAAGAAGGTCTCCCTATTCCTAAAATTCATAGAATCAGAATGGTTTAGGTTTTAGGTTGGAAGGGACCTTGTGAGATGTGTCAGTCTGATTCGTGTTAAAATAATGTGGAGGTCACAGGGAAGATGGGATCTCTGGGGCTATTTTAGCTGTCCTTGTACGGAGAACAGATTGAGAACAAGTAGAACAGAGTATATAGTTGTGTAAAACCCATAAGGCGCCAGAAAGAAAAAACACTCCCTCAGAAGCGAGATAATACCGGTCCTGTGGTTTGAGCAAGAGCCAAGAAATAACTAAGTCTACGCAAGAAGAAAAGATTAACAAAGGTTACGAAGAGAAGATAACAGCCTTCATCCCCTGCGCCCCCCCCCCACGACCACCAGCAAGGGACACTGCGCAAGCGCGGATGGGAGGAGAGCTAATTATAATATGAAACGGGGATAGGTCATGCATATGTATATAAGCGTATTGCGAAATTCCAAGAACATGTATTAGATAAAAAAATATAAACCCGAAAAGAGACCTATACGGTGTGCGGGTTGAGAGATCAGAACAGGATCAGGACATTCTGTCCCCACGCACCCAGTGCTGTTTGTTTGCCTTTACTTACTTAATAAACTGTAAACTTTAATTGGAATCCTGTTTGAGCCTAAATCATTTAGCACAAGCTTAAAGATCACCCAGTCCAATCACCTTGCCATGGGCAGGGACACCTCCCACTAGGCCAGGTTGCCCAAAGCCCTGTCCAACTTGGCCTTGAACACTTCCAGGGAGACGGCATTCACAACTTCCCTGGACAATCTGAGCCAGTGTCTCAGCACCCTCACAATAAAGAATTTCTTCCTAATATCTAGTCCAAATCTACCCTCTTCCAGTTTAAAGCCATTGCCTCTCATTCTGTCACTACCTGCCCTGGTAAAAAGTCCCTCCCCAGCTTTCCTGTAGGCCCCCTTCAGGAACTGGAAGGCTGCAATAAGGTCCCCCTGGAGCCTTCTCTTCTCCAGGCTGAACAGCCCCAATTCTCTCAACCTGTCCTCACAGGGGCGGTGCTCCAGCCCTCTGATCATCTTTGTGGCACTCCTCTGGACCCGCTCCAACAGCTCGATTCCTGACTAATCTTTGGCAAATAACCTAAAAAACCAACAGGAGGTACAGCAAGACTGCTGTCCTAAAAGACGAATGTTATCATTTGCAGACATAGTGGAAAATCAAACTGTCAGCTAAGCTCGCACTACTTTCAGTATGAAAGAGGCAAGTGTTATGATGGAGTGATGAGACTTGAAGAAACTGGAAGAGTAACCATTCTCCCAACAATTCTGCTATACCAACTTCAGTTAAAACAAACCCAAGAAATATTACCTTTTCAAGAGTAAACAGAAACTTTAATCATTAGGCATGATGGTGTGCTAACATCCAGGAGATTCCAAGCCGCTATGAGTCTTCTCACCAGTTAAGGGCTCACCAGGTTCTGGGGGAAAAAAAAAAAATAAATCAATGCACAATGCATAGCTGAACTATAAAACTAATTGCCACAGGGTATTACAAAGAAAATTAAATATAAAAAGGTTAACGGCTGGACTCTTTTGGGATGTTAAACTACAGGGAAAGAAGTTAACTTTCAGTTTAGAAAAGGATTTGTTGTCATTATCAGGTAGTTTGGTTAGCCACAATATTGAGTGGGTAAAATTCCCCCCTTGATGATTCAATCTAGTGTCATTGCTGGTTCATTGGTTCATTTATTTAATTTTAATTGCAAATCTGATTAATAATTAAAGTACTTGTTTCTTGTTTGTTTAATGAAAAACAAAGTGATTTTATTTTAATGATATGTTTGGTTTTAATCTTCACTTGCTTGTTAGAAGCCACAGATTTTCTTCCTAATTTTCTTTCTGACAGCAATTTGTGCTTGAATTGTGAGTGTGAATAAAATTACTGAATTTATCTAGGCACCACATAATTTGAAATAAATTAATTTGTTCTTCCTTTACATTCCTGAAAATGTCAATGCATCTCATGACACATGCACATGAAATTAATGGCAACTAACCACCTCCATTGGTACTCAGCTTCCTGTTGTGTGATGAAACACAGCCCAGGTTACTTGTGACTGTCTGAATGTCTTATGTTTGCCTAATCATAACTTTTTGCCTGTCCAAAATACAGCTACTAACAGGAAAGTGTACAAAACCAACATTTTCAAGTTATTTAAAATGGTCTTCATGGTGCAGTTAGTGTTTCTAACAGAGAATTAAAAAAACACATTAATAGTGGTCCTTTAAAGATCAACTTATCAATAATGACACATGGATTATCAAGAAATCTTAGACTAGACAGAGATACTAGAGTTTTGGTTTGGTGATACCAAAGAAATTTTGAGTGTGCCCTGAAGGATGAGTTAATGGGAAAGATAAAAAATATCCCATAACAAGTTCTTTCCGTAACCATTTAATTTAGCAATATAAGTTCCCATTGCATTTGCTGCCAGAGATTATGCTCTTAAAAACAGCAATACTTCCCCCTATTAATTGATTATAGGTATTTATTTATTCCTTTAATGGTGAACATAAAGTATTTATATATATGTGCATCTCACTGTATTTTTATTACATGAGAAAATATAACTCCCTGAAGCCTACATCTAAACTCCATGTCATTAGTTTTTACTTATAGCAGCTAAAGATCAATTAGGTCAGTATATTTTTATTACATTAAATAAACTGGAGGGGTTGAACAATTTTCGTTCATGTTTTCACTGTTACAATTTGTTTCTATTAATTGTCAGTTAAGCTAATTGCTACCTTTGAATCATGGTAGTTAACACTAATATACAAATACTGATTGGTTGCTTATGTTTGCCATAAATTAATTGCCATCAAAATTAACATCTCTAAGCTGACATGATAAATTACAAGAAAGTTGATAGTCTTCTACAGACTTCAGTAAGTTTCATTCATTAACCAAACACTTCTATTAAAAAGAGTAAGGTAAATACAGTAGTAGCCCCAGGTCAGCAACACATCCTAGCACACGGAATTAAAGTAAATTAATCTGGTATTAATCAAATGTCCTGAGTAAAACATCACTTCAACGACAAATGAGAAAAGCACCAGCTGTTTAGACTCTCTACCTATGTCAGCCATAACATTCAGCCTGTGATATCAATGCATATGGACACAGAAACAGGGTACATGGTTGGACCAGCATTTAGGCACTAGGTTGTGGAGTTGGCAGTAAGAGGTTAATGCATTTGTCTGAGGAGATGAAGGTAGGGACTACATTGGGAATTAGACTACATAGGAGGGATGGGGCTGAACAGCGAGACACGGGCAACTCAGGTGGTTGCGAACTGGCAGTCAAAGTGGTGGTGACTGGCACAAGCCTTTTGCAACTGCAAGAACTGAAGTAAGCAGCAAGAGTAAGAGGGTCTTCTGTGACCAGACTAAACTATCAGCCACACAACAATACATAAGCTCACACACCTTCTTACAGCTACCACTGCATGACAAAGTTTGGCCCACTAGTTGTAGCCTGGTGTTAGTAGCTCACTCAGCTGCATCTTTCTCCAATAGGTTTCGGGAAATAAATTTTGCCCTCAGTTGCCTAACAGAAATCAGCAGGGCTGCTCAGTTGTAAAAGAAATAATAATTCATTCCAATAGCATGGGTTAGGAGCTAAATCTAAACAAGTCTAGCTCTACCGATTGCAATTGATTTACACCTGGGATTAATATGCTATTGATGTTTGAATCCAAGTATACAGACCAGACCATGACTTTAAGACACAGCTCTCAGTTAACAAAGCAAGCAGAAACAGGTCGGTGCTCTGAACTTGGGTTTTGAAGCTGTGTTCTTTGTTTTCATTTTTTGCACAGTAGATGTCTTGCATGCTGGTATAGTAAGAAGTCTTTTCCTTTCTCCATCTATAATATAGTCTGAGAAAAAGATGATACATTGGTAAGAAAGAAATTCTAATTTGGGTATCTTCAGGCCTACGAAGCATTGAGCTTTGGTATCCCACATATTCAGCAAATATCCTAACCAAATGGATATCATACATAACCTCATCCAATAGTTGCATTTCAGAAAGGCAGAACCCATAGTGATGTTTTGAAAGTGCACAGTCATTTCAAAGTACGTTATATTTACTTGGAACATTGAGGGACTTAAGCACTAGAAGACTACCACATGCAAGATCCACAGAGATAGCCTAAGTGATGCACATCTTTCCTTCTTAATTTCAAGAAACTACATAAGCTAATTCAAGAGGTAATCTTTGTTTCACCTAAACAGAACTGGATTCCCCAGCTAAAACATAGCTTTCTTTAAAATCTATATATAACAGCGTTTAACATACAATTCACTCATAACTATCACACGTGACTCTTGCTAGATCAGATAGCTCTCAAGCGATCACCAGTAAAACTTTTTACAATTAACATTTCACCAAGAAAAGCTTATCAAGTGCTTGCATATCACATAATGCAGTTCATTTCCAGATCTTTTTCCAAAACCAGTATAAACTCTGATACCCTCAGGTGTAGTACTCAGCACTGCTAGGTGGAAAAATATTTGCATATCATTCTCATGCGGTAAGGTTTCTGGAAAATATATTCAGTATTTCAAGCAATTTGATATTTGATGTAGATGAACTTATTATGTATTCAGATTCTCTCTTGAATTCATACATGCCATTGTAAAACAAGAGAATATGAATTATAAGACCCTCAAGCAATGCATGCAGAGGATTAATCACATTGTAGTCTAACCAGGCACTGAATGTCACCATTGCTCCACACACATACTGTGCCATTGAAAGTGCAATTACTAGACTGTAGATAAAGTGAGCCATAAAATGAGAAATCTCATCATATTTGACAGTGCATTGTGAAGTATTCCCCATTAAGGGATGGGAATAAAATGTTTATGAGCTAATTTATTCCACAAATGTTTGTAACTGTCTATGGTTAGCACTGTTTGATGCAAGAAAAGGTTATGCTGATTTGAGTGGGAAAGACACAAAACCTCAAACTGTGAGCATACACACTAAGTTTGAATTTTTTTTCAAACCAAGACTATCTCAGAAATATTACCTGCAGTCAAATCACACAAAATCCTTGCTCCCTGGTGGCTAAAAGAAACTCATTGTTTCTCTGCTTGTATTGTTCAAATAACTGGTGTGTGTGTATTATTTTATCTTTGTCTTTTCTGCTGTCATATACAATAGTACTGTCAATAAAACTGTTCTTCTTCCACACAACTCCTTGCAAAAAAGAGCGGGGAGGGCAGGGAAAGAAGAAAATTGGTGTTTATTTATTGTCTCATTGATGTCAGCCTGAACAGCAACATTGAAAGAAGTATCAGATTGCACAACATGGATGTGGGAAAAAAAGAAGAGTTGCTAATAATAAAAAGCTGAAATGCATTACCCTCTGTATTTGATAAAAGCTGTTAGAAAATATCAAGCTTAGCAATATCTAGTAACGAGAAAATATTAAAAAAATCTAAAACTGGCAAAATTTAAAGGCAGAATGCAAACTGCAGAATGTAAGTCTGAATAATAATTGTGTAATATAGAAGTGAATATCCTCAAAAAACCACAGCTGATCTTTCTGAAAAATAAAATAGAAAGGCTAATAATCCAGTTTAAGTGGTACTCTATTATGTCTGAAAAAGCAACCTTAACTCCCTCAAGGTAATTAAAATTTCCTTCATCTGTCTCAGTTGGAGCAGTTGCCAGTATGCACATCCAATACAAAGAAGACAGAGCAAACTTTAAACTATAAAGAGTATTGAACTAAAGCTACCCACCAGCTTGAAAAAGATATTAATTTGGCAGATTAGTAAATTAATTATAACCCAGGACAATATAAGGACACTCAAACTCATCCCACTCTCACTCTGTGTTAATACAGATGGAAAACTACTGAAAGTGAGGTATGAAGCAGGGGCATCCATAATCCAAAAGGAGATGGATTTGGTCCCTGAAAGCAGGTTGAAGAAAGAAATGTAAAATTAGAAATTGATCTTGCCATTCATTAAAGTAGGACACACTGTCTTCTTTTGCATTCGCTCAGCATATAGTGTAATTACAGCTGAGTAAGGATAGCAGGTGGTAAAGCTGGGATTACAGCTTTTTTGAAAAATTTAAGACTAAAGTCATATTATTATTGAGGAACATACTCTTTCTTCTTTTACACTGAAACTAGTCAGAGGGACAGTCACCTGTGCCACGTGAGCACATCTGGTAACATCTGCTCGACCTATTTTAGAGCAGAGTACAATTCTATTCCCACATATGTAACAGTAGTAAAAAGCTTTCCAGTTGAAAATTTCTGTAGAGAAATTCGTAGTTTTTTCAGACTCACTGCAGTGAATCTGCTATACAAACCTATACAATTTTCTGATGCCTCATTCACTCTTCTGGTGAGACCATAACAAGCCCCCAAGAACATGCAAGTTCCCAGCTGAGTTAACACTGTTGGGTTATTTGATGTAGAAAACAGCAGCAAGTATAAATATACGGAAATTCATTATTCACCCAGTTTACAGTGGTCATTGGTATGGAATCATTCTGCAAAAAGGTAAGCACACAATTTCAGGCTCCAGTTTCAAAAAAGGACCTATTTATAGTAAAAAACTGTCACACTCATATGCTTGGTTGACTCCGAGCCACAGTTATTTCTGCAGAGAAATCTATTGCAGCACATCTAAAGTAATAAGAAAATAATCTACATATTTCTGACTAAGTTGAATCCACACCAGGCATAATGCAAAAAGAAAACTACCTAAAACAATCAATTGCCTAAAGGAAGCAAAATTATACCTTCTACTTATTTTGGCTATAGCCCTTTCTATGGAGCCATTTCTGCCTCAGAATATAGGGTAGTATATACCACTTTTACCAGGAAAGCATTTGAGGGAATCCCTTGTATCTGTAACCAGCAAGGGAACCCTCCATCCTTTGTATTCCCTATAAAAAGGGAATTCCCTGGAAGCAGGAAAGGCAAGGACACCATTTTCAGGGCTTTTCAAACAGAATCCCATCCTACCTCCTCTTCTCACTTTCTCCATTTCCCAAGTAGTATTTCCCCAACAAAGCCTTCATATTAGGAGACAGCACAGATGATTCTCTTGTTAAGAAGCCTTGAATGAGCTCCGTAATAGATCTAAAAGTAATTACTGGCAACCCAAACCACAGAAAAAAAAAAAAGCAATACTGGATGAGTCACCACAAGCTGGGAATTTAGGTGAAACCTGGACCCTGTGAGAAGGCCAAGTAAATTAGCTGATTCATTTTATACAGACTGAGGAAAATACATGTTTCTATGTTTCTGAATTCTGACAAAGCCACACAAGTCATTACTTCAACCCAAGATTTTTTATATAGAGTTTGCATACAGAATGCAAAGGAGAAAAAATGGCCCATATCTAATCAAAACTTCACTTGAGGTTTTTGATGGGAGAAAGTGGAAGATAGTTTGAGCTTATCACTTCATAGCAGAGCTCATGGCTTTAAGCTTTCAAATGCAATTAAATAACATTTCTCCAGAGCAAAATTTAAAGTAAAAGCTATGTTTGGTCTTTCACAAGGACTGCATCCACTATACTGAGAATAGCAGAAATCTCTGAAAGATACTATATTAAAATCACATTTTCCAACTAATTCAATGAGAAGAAAAAATATTAAGACTTAAATGATAACTTCAAGACCTCTTTCAGAACTTTGAAGGTCAAAAAGAACTATATAAAATGAATATGAATATGAAGCCCAAGCACACAGAGCTGAAATTAAAAGGCTGAGAAACCAATCAACTAACAAAGCAGCAAGAAAAGATCCTTTAAATACGCTAAAAGACAAAACCAGAGGAAAATACAGGTTGACTGTTTCACAGGAAAGGGAGTGGAGTTGATGATAAGGAAAAAGTTGTCATATCAAATAGCTTTATTCTTTACAAATAAGGTGAAAAGTAACCAGATATTTAAAAAGGGAACAGGAATATTGGCCAAGTTAGGGAAACAATAGGTAAGGAATATCTAGATAAATTACACGTATGCAAGTTTGCAAGGCTTGATTAAATTCAGTCTGAGGACCCACTGAACCAGCTGAAACAGTCTTTCAAACTTTAATGAATTTTTCTAAAATTCACAGTGGACTGAAAAGCATCAGGGGACTAAGGAAGGATAATCATGGTACCATCTTTAAGAAGGAGAGAAAGAAGGGACTGGGGAACTGGAGACAGCCTAACTCATTCCTGAAAAGATTCTGGAACATATTATTGAGCAATTTATAAGCACCTCAAGAATAATAAGATGATAAAAAACATATGACACAGATTTGTCAAGAAAAAGAGTTGTATCAAAGCAGCATAATTTATTTCTTTGACAGAGTTGCAAGCTAATGGATAACAGAGAAGTAATAGATGTGATAAACATGAACAACATGAACACAACTTTTTTTATTTAATATTCTCTATGGTAGTCTCATAAGTACACTACGAAAACCTGGTCTGGATTAATTCCCTGTAACATGAGAGAACAACTGCTTGAAAAAACTCCCAAGCAGATTTTTCAGAGGTTCCATATCAAATTGAGAGAGCATTTAAAACAGTCAAGAATAACCAAAAACCCCTATTTTTAGTCAATGTTTTCACTGATGATCTGAATGACAGGCAATATGGAATGTGAAAAACAGGGAAAATAGAAAACAAAAATTTTGCAGACAGCAGAGCTTAAAAGTCTTGCAAGCACTTTGAATTTGCCTGCATTTTCAAGATAATTCTGAACATTTGCAGAAAGTACTCAAAATCAGAAGACATTAAATACATGAAGACAGGTAACACTGTACTTAGAGTGAAGAAATCCAATGCCCAAATATGAAATTTGGAAGATTTGTCTAAATTAAGTACTATGGAGTAGAAGCAAATCAACCATAAACTGTGTAAGAAATTAACATTAGAAAACACACTGTAAAGTCTGAAATTCAGCTTCAAATATATTAATTTTATCTGTAATAGAGGGTTTATTATTTCCCTTTACTTACTGCTTTGAGTCCTCAGACAAAAAGAGCATGCCTTGTCTTGGATAATGACCTTAACAAGGACATATAGCAATTTGAAAGAGTTCAAAATACTAACAAAAATACAAACCGATTTGGAAAATTTGTTATTTGGCATTAAATCTTGAAAGAGATTGACCTTCTTAGATTTCTTCTAGAAAAAGAAAAAGGAAAATTAGAAGTTTTCAATACTTAGAAGGTTGTTGTACAATAAATGGCGGCCAATTGTTCTCTGTGTTCACTCATAAAGAGAAGATATTACTTCCACTTGAAAAAAGATTAAGCTCAGATGCTAAGGAATATTTCTGTGACATGAACAGTACCTGAATTGTCTTCATTCAAGGCAGAGAATGGAATTGATCCTTGTCAGACAGGATCTGATCAATAAGAGCTCCAAACACTGAACTACTGTATGAAGCAAGGAGGATGTTGCAAACCTTCACTGCCTGTTCTAGTGATCCTAATTGGTAGAGCACATTCAGAACACATATCATAGAGAAGAAAAGGTGCTTCCAGGGACCAAAGCAGTACAGGCTGTTATTGGGCAGGCTAATGAGCAAAAATACAGAATTCTGGGAAATTTTAACCTAAAAGCATAATCTTTTGTCCATGATTAGGTAAGAAAGATGAGCACAGGCTTTGTAATGCAACTTTGAATTAGCCCCTGATGCACAAACAGGTGGGATTTGGGTGCTTTACATCTTCACAGAATCACAGAATATAAGGAGTTGGAAGGGACCTCGAAAGATCATCCAGCCCAACCCCCCTGCCAGAGCAGGATCACCTAGACCAGGTCACACAGGAATGCGTCCAGGCAGGTTTTGAATGTCTCCAGAGAAGGAGACTCCACAACCTCTCTGGGCAGCCTTATCTTCTGTAAACATATAGTCCAAGTTGTTTTAACAGCCTAATGAACTTTGACATTTTGAGCCTGAGTCTGAAATACTGCCATGTTTTTCTAAATTACAGTACATCACCCCTTTTTTCTATAGTCTCATCCATTCACTGAAAGAATGGATAAAATAGTGTCAGTATTGTCAAGAATTTAAGCCTTCAGCACATGTATGAACAAATTTACTAGTAGAATATATAAAAATTACTGATGTACTTGGAAGAAGAGTGAGCCAAAGCTGGATACTGTGCATGTGGACAGAGCTTTATTAATGTTATCTGTTTACATCAGGTCAGAACTAGCATAAAAGGAAAGTTTGGTAAGACAGACAATAGCATGAAAAAGATAAACCTAGTGTACAGCAAACATAATGTCTGCTAAATGGAGAGGTGTTTGGGGACTTTCTTTTCATTCTAAATATAAAAGTAAGGATTACAGAGACTGGAGTAAATTGCTGTGGAAGAGAAACCATTTGTCTAAATGGACTCTGAGACTACAGCTATTTAATGAAGAAGGAATGTGCTCCATACTACATTATTTTCCTCATCACCCTCATTTCACCTTTTGACAAATTTTAAAAAGATGTTTTACTTGCTGGGAAGAAATTTAGCTTCTGTCCCTGTGGCTTTCCTTTTTTCCTAGAATGAGATAAAAGAGTGGCAGTGCTCCCTGGCAAGGAAAGTTAAGGTCTGCACAATCTAATAAGATCCCAGTGAATTATACTTAAAATTACCACATTTGCACTTCAACTTCCCTTGCTTGAAGTGGCATAAGTGATGACAGCATTCACTGACCTATGCAGAAATCCTGGGGCTGAACTGAATACCACAGTACTCTTCCCATGAACTTTCACTCAAGTCACTTAGCTTTATTCTTCTCTCACTTATACCTTAAACTGGTTTGAATCGGAAGTGTTATCTACCAGATTAATATAGTAGCATCAGTGCAAGCGGAAAATCAGACATTTAAGACTTCAGTGTCTCACTCCACCAAAAATCCACAGCACTATGCTAAAGCTGTGTCCTGGGAGATGAGATGACTTACAGGTATTTGTTACTCAAATCAGTATGGATCTAGAGCTGAGAAACTCTCATCAAGGACTATGATGCTTAATACGTCTTTAGGCAGAGATCCAATCCATCTTTTCTATATTGCTCAAGCCTCTGTTTCTCCCATCCAATAGTTCAATGGTTTCCTAACTTCTGTTATTTATAAGGTTCTCTAAAGTGACAGCAGGTACTCCATCTAAACTTAATACAGCTTAAAAGGGAAAGGTTGGTGAGCAAGAGAATCTTTTTCATGTCTTTTCTACCACCAATAATACCTTGTTTCTGGCAGAGGAAATGTTCCTTTAATTCCAAAGGAAAATTTTCCCTTGTGCAATTTTTAATGTTGAAAAAAATATATCTCAGTATATATGCACAGACCAGTTAACAAAATTGTTTTGTCTGTCTCCCTTTAATCTCTGGTTGAAGGAATATAACTACCTCTCCCTAATCATATCTCACTTCACGTACTTTTTCCATGTATTAAGATTTCTTTGTAACTGACTCTTCACTGCAACCCCACTTAGACAGTTATGCCCTTATTAGTAAAAGGAATCCCATAAAATTAAGAGAATAAGGTTTCATTTTAAAGGACTAAAAAGCAAAATTTTCCACATAAAGCTTCCTACAGTAAAACACCAAAGTAACTGATCTAATTTTAGAAACAGTACCTTTATCTTCAGCGACTTGTAATGTGACTGCTGCCTCTTACAAAACTTCTGAATTACCATCACATTCACCATGACAGATGTGGGTCATTAGTACCGAGGAACAGACTGGTTTTGATGGAAACCTAAAAACTATCAGAACTGGAGGGCTCAGGCAATGTTGTTTAAAAATTAGTTTCTGCCAGTAAAAACAGAACTGTAGGAGGTAATTATCTGACTCTATAAAAACACTATGCTTCTTGATTTGACTAACATATGGACTCCACAGGTTCCCTGGACCCAAAAAACAGTAAAACTGTGACCCCGATAGAGTCTTACATCAGTCATCATAGGCGGCATAGAAAACATTCAACACATGGAAGAACAAATCCTGAATTCTAATCCTGAAGGATAACAGAAAAGCTTTACTTCCTGCAGAAATTCTTGCCAATGTACATTCATGTGATTTCTTCTGAAAAAAACAGTAAACATTATTTTTGGTCAATTATTCTATTAACAATTAAAAAATCAAAGTAAATCTATACAAAAGATTATCATAAATGTCTTTCACATTACAAATTTAGATCTCAAAACCAAAATGATGTGTCTTTAAGCACAAGCAGACTTTATGTTCAAGAATAGCTTTAAAATGTTACATTAAAGTCAAATGTGTACAAATCAAAGGTTCCGGTTACTCACAGCATACACAGGCTGCCCTACAGTGAACACACTGTTGCCACTGCAGTGCCTGCGTATTTACTAGTGACTATAGTGCATGAACAGCAGCCAAGGTTTTCTACTGACTATAGATTCATGAAGAAAAACAGGACATTGGAGATTATTAATTCATTATAGTACTTGAATCAAGACAAAATACTCTTACAAAAATATTAGAGAAACAAGATTGATCAGAGCAGGAAAACAGAGACTGATAAACTGAATCATAACAAGAAACGGCCTCTGCTAAATTGAGCAGAAGAGAAAAGATTTATTACAAACTGTCACTGTCCCTTTTCCCCAGTCCCTTTTTTTTCTTTCCTTTTAGCAAGTAAGTTTATAAAAGCATGAAGAACTGCAACTTTAAAAAAACAGGGATATAGAATTTTCATCAGTTTTATTGCTATCAACAGATCCAATACCACAAGAAAGGATACACCTTTACCACTAATATACACCTTATCAATTTCATTCTGAAAACATGAGTATTTACAAAAATCCCAGAGTATTTCACCTGTAAACACATGAAAAAAGGCACCAGACCTGCATCTCACACACAGGCAGTAATTAGGGATGAGATATCTAATTAATCTTATTTGATTAAATCTTTGTAATAGAAATAATGGCCAATTAACCAATGGTGTTTGCTGCCCCTTGAAAGCCTCAGCTGCTAGAATGTTCATTCATTGTTTCAATCTCAGAAAAGTGTAAAACAATTTTCATCTGCTGGGCTTTTTTCTCTGTTTGCATTAAATCTGCTAGCCAACATAGAGTTTTGCACTACTTTACTACATTCATAAAAGATAAGCAAGCCGCAACTCTGCATTTATAACAATAGTAATTATTAACCTAGGTCTTGTTGTCAGAATATATTTCAATTGATCCCAGCTATTTACAGGAAAGGAGCAGGCAGGTGCTAGAGCTGTATGCCTCTGTTTATGGTAATAAGCATAATAATGATTCAACAGCAACACTCATCATAATCATTCCTGCCCCTGCTGTCACACACATATATACAACCTGCTAGGAACAAATTCTTATGCAACAGAAAGCTGAATATGATGCAAGTTGCGATTTGTGGGGAATGTAAAATGATTCTTTTGGGAGTTATTAGGTACTGCTACATAATGTCTGACATTTAACAGATGTGTGTCCGCATGGTGAGTCAGTCCAAAATCCTCTTTGATCAAAATGAGTACATCTTAAACACTAACTCCATTTTACAAATACTTTAGACCCCTGACCAGTTGCAACAGTGCAATTCACAATCTATCTCCTCTTTCAGAAACCTTTCTATGGTGTATTTTTTATAAAAGTATTGACTGGAAGACAGATGCCTTTTAGTGCAATAATATATATGCTGTGTTATATATAGATCCAAAATTGATTGTTTTTCTGTTGGAAGCAGTCTGTTTCCTGAACTTTCTTTATTTCACCCAGTGCTGTGATAGATGCCTGCAGCACAGTAATCTATATTCTCATCTTCAGTGCTTAACTCTTTCTGTACCACTCACTGTCCTTTCCATCAAGGAAATAATACCACAAGCTTTTGAGATACATAATGTATTTCAGGAAAGCTGCACTCTTGCATTTTCATAGGACAAGATGTGTTACTTTTTAAAAGGTATAGAAAATGAGAGGGTATACATGGAGCTGTGATCCTAATAAAAGCCACCTTATTTTCTTAGCTAAAATGCACTGAGTCGTTGTAGCAATCTGAATTTGAGATCGTTGAACGCTATTTGGGAATAGTTCGACTAATTTTTCCTGTCTTGCTAAGCTATTTATTCATAAGTACATTTTCTTCTGTTAATCAACTTTGAAAGCAGTCTGAAATAGTCATGACACTAACTACTCAGAAACCTTTTTTTTCTTTCTGTCAAATGGAGAACGTGTCACAAATATATTTCCCTATTCAGCTCACTTTGTCTTTAATACCTGCAGCTAACAGGCAGAAATGCACTGACAGAAATGCAACAGCCACGAGCCCAGCAGTCCTGCATTGCTTTGCTTGTCTAGACCTTCACAGCCCAAGCTATTTCTGTATTTTACCCATTATTACATTGCATTTAGATTTGACCCGTAGCTTGGAACTATGAAACGTGGTGCATATCAAGGTACACTAGGTTATTGAATTTTTAGTACACTAGAAACAAATGGGACTTAATGCTATAGTTAAATTGCTATTTAAAACAAATGTCAATCTTTTAAGTGATTTAACTAAAAATTGCTTACAAGTAGCAGGTGTTTTGCCTGGAGATGAAAGTAGATAGCAGCCAGTTTCTCCAGAAGCAATAATGACAAGAGTAAAGCTATATTAGGAATAAAATATATGAAGTTTAATGAATGTTATGTTTTATCAAAACAGGCAAGGAACTTGCATTACTCCATGCTCATAGACAGGCAGGGCAGTTGGACTACATGACCTTTAAAGGTCACTTCCAACCCAACACATTCTGTGATTCTATGATTTCTGTGGCCATGAAGAGGCTTTCTATGATGGGCTTACAGCATTGGTGGATAAGTGAAGAGCAACTGAAGTCATCTACCTGGACTTGTACACAGCATTTGAAACTGTCCCACACAACATCCTTGTCTCTAAATTGGAGAGGCATGAACTTGACGGATGGACTAGTAGGTATTTAAGGAATTGGCTGGATAGTTGCACTCAAAGAGCTGTGGTCAACGGCTCAATGTCCAAGTGGAGTTCGGTGACGAATGACATTCCTCAGGGGTCAGTATCGGGACTAGCACTGTTCAACAACTTTTTCTGTGATGTGGACAGTGGGACTGAGTGCATCCTCAGCAGGTTTGCTGAGACCACCAAGCTGTGTGGTGCAATTGACATGCTGGAGGGAAGGGATGCCATCCAGAGGGACCTTGACAGGCTTGAGAGGTAAAAAACAAACCTCATGAAGTTCAACAAGGCCAAGTGCAAGGTCCTGCACCTGGGTCAGGGCAATCCCAAACACAAATATAGGAAGGGCAGAGAATGAATTGAGAGCAGCCCTGAGCAGAAGGACTTAGGAGTGTTGGTTGATTAGAAACTCAACATGAGCTGGCAGTGTGTGCTTGCAGTCCAGAAAGCCAACAATATCCTGGGCTACATCAAATGAAGCGTGACCAGCAGGTCAAAGGAGGTGATTTTCCCCTTCTATTCCCCTCTTGTGAGATCCCACTTGGAGTATTGCATCCAGCTCTAGGGCATCCAACATAAGAAGGACAGAGACCTGTTGGAGTGAGTCAAGAAGAGGGCCATGAAGATGATCAGAGGGTTGGAGCTGCTGTCCTGTGAGGCCAGGCTGATAGAGTTGGGGTCGTTCAGCCTAGAGAAGAGCAGGTTCTGGGCATATCTTATAGCAGCCTTCCAGTACCTGAAGGGGGCCTGCTGGAAAGCTGGAGAGGGACTTTTTGCAAGAGCATGTAGTGATAAGATGAGGCGCAGCAGTTTCAAAATGAAATAGGGTAGATTTAGACTTAGATTAGAAGAATTTTTTTACTGTGAGAGTAGCAAGACATGGAAACAGGTTGCTCAAAGAAGTTGTGGATGCCCCCTCCCTGGAAATGTTCAAGGCCAAGTTGGACAGGGCTTTGAGCAACCTGGTCTAGTGGAAGGTGTCCCTGCCTATGGCAGGGGTATTAAAACTAGATGATCTTTAAGGTCCATTCCAACCATTCAATGCTTCTATTTAGATTCGTAATGCTATCCTTGTTATTCCTCAATAATGGATCGAATTTAGCATTAACTAAGAGCCAAACACTATTGGAGACAGCTTTCTCATTCAACTCAGTAGGCTACATCATAGCCTTTGAGGGGATGCCAAATGGATGCAAATATCCTTGAACCACTGCCATTACCAGAAGCCAACCAGAAGCATGACCTGCAGGTCCAAAGTAGCAGTGATGTCTGAAAAAATGCTGGACTAGAGCAGCAAGAGACATTCTGCATACCTTCTTCACAGTAAAATAGTTCTTAAGGACAGGGAATAGTCACCAGAAACTTAGGTCTTATATAAGCTAAGACCTAGCAACAGCACGTCTTAGAAGTACTTACATTAGTACGACTGAAGATCTGGTTTCAATAACCAGTTTTCCAATGGGGAGGACAGAGGCTGTGGATTTTAGACAGTAGGTGTTTGACTGCAAAGCAAATAAAAAGTATTTACATTCAGAAGATTTTGCTATACAGAGCCTGCAAGTTCCATTAGATCCCCTTTGCATAAAAGTACCACTTAGGGGTATTTTTTCCCATTCCTATAGGTCTCCTTTCACAGCATTAACATCCAAAGCTTCCTTTTCTCTTTGTGATGTACAGTTGCACTACAGTTTTATAAGCATTAGCACAAAATGAAAATCCAAAAAGTCAAGTATTTTATTCATAAATATCTAGAATAACACAAACAACATTTCCTAGATGTAGAGGATATAATTACTGTACCAGTGTTATACTGTAATCAGCAAATGCTTTTGAAGTGACTCACTTTATATCAAAAGAGTAGCAAGTAACTTTTCCTTACTATTCATAGAGTCAACCGTAGTCACCCATTTGACTATTTTATGTAAAACCATAGCCACGATACTAAAACATTGTAACAAATGTCTGCCCATTTATGACATTATGGTTGCCATTTTTGCAGAACACCATAACTCCATGGAACTTTGTATCCAGGCAGTAAGAACAAAACTTATACATTTCAGCTCAAAGAGAAGAGCTCTGAGCTGAAGAACTCTGTTAGCTTCCAACACTTAGAGAGTTATAACACAAAGAATGAATTATACCCATCTTAACTAATGGCAAGGTGTACCTGCACAAAGTCCCATCCCCAGGACAGCAGGCAGAAGTTCTGTCAGTGATGACTGTGAGGCTAAGCTTTTCCTTTCTCTTTTTCTAGTGATAAAACTAATCTCGAAGGAGCAATTGAAAAGGTTTACATTCTGTATTTAACATTACTGTAATTATACCAGAAGCATATAATTTTACAGTTCCTGTTTTCCCCATAACAACATGAGAGCTCATTTTGAAGGGAAAAACACAAGCCTTCTCTTTCTGAGTAATAAATATCTTTATCAACAGTAGCAGGATTAGGGCACCCTAATCAACCATCAGCTCCATTTAACTCTTGTGCCTGTATGGCAAGAAGGAGAGACATATCCAGTTCACTGTATTTATTTAAGTAATTAATAGCTTTGAAAACAAAACATGATCTTTATATGCAGTCAAATCAGAATACTCCAACATAAAGGATAAAAAATCTTCACCTTTAATTCGTACTTACAAGAGTCAGGTCTATTGATTAAAGTCAAAGGCAGACAAAGCCAAGCAAACACGAAGAAAAGATAAAGGGACGGTCAGTTGTCATAATGGTTGCAGCTCATAAGATGTCATTGGGTTTGACGTTCTTCTTACCTGCAAGTACATAAAACATTCACATCATGATGTGAAAGTTTGCAACCTTTATACATTGTAAGACAGTTAGTGGAATCTGATCTATTCTTACATGATTTGCCAAAAAACCATAACTTTATTAATTAAAAGCATCTACCTATCATTTTATTGGCCTTATACAGGTGTTTTGGGATGTACTCTAGTACTAATATTACTACGTATTAATTGTTATGTATTAATATTACATTAAAAGGAAACTGAGATAAGCTTAGGAGCACACAAATGGATGCCTATATACTAAAATTTAAAGTAAGATATAATGTCTATTGAACAAATACAAATGCCTTCTCCATAATATCTGTAATACTGCCATTACTTGTCCACAGATCAGAACTAAAGCTTTTATTTTGAGACGGCAATGCGAGAGCAGTTTTTCTCCTCCTCCTCCCATCTTGCTCTTCCTTTTCTTATTGTTAACTTTTTTCAGCCTCTATCTTTATTGTCTGTAGTTGTGCCCATGGGAGCTGAGTTGTAGTGAGTTTTATACTTTGCCTAGAGGACAGAGAGATTTGTGGTCATTCTTATCTACTCTGATAATGAGTTCCGAAGCTTTCGCTGTGTCACTGAGGAGGCCTCGTCTTCTGCCCTCTCAAGCTTCACCCTTGAGGCTGACAGCTTCATAATTCCTGAGGAACACAGCTGTCAGGAGAGGTTGTAGTCAAAAAGAGAGATTCTCCAAGGTAACATGTACCAATTCTGTGAAGGACTCTGAAGATTAACACCATGACCTTGAATTTAGCGTAATATCCTGTGAGGAGTCGGAATCGTGAGGCGGGTATCAATATGATGTGTCCTAATGGGCTGGCACTTCAAAAGACGCAGGATGCTACATTCTGATATACTCAAAAACTGTTTCAGTCTTCATCAGAGATAAACACACACACAGACAAGAGTTTGCATAGTGCCAAAGTACTCCAGTTCAGAGCGTCGCAAAGCACTTACTCACTTTCTAATGTAAGTACAGAAAAAGTACTATTAGCATCAATGGCTTAAGTTTTGCTTGGAGGTAAACTTAAAAGCTTTGCTGGATTGGCACAGTATCCATCATTTCTGCAGATTCAAACAGGCAGAGGGAGTGAGTACAGATTTTCTATTTGATAAACAATTTCTGATCAGTTGCAGGTGAAACAAATGTATTTCTCATTCTGTCATGAGCTCTGTGTGCAGCGGTTTGAGACTAAAGGATTAATTTCCTAGTCTGCAAAGCAGTTTGAAAACCTAACATAGATTCATTTTCCAGAGGACATACTGGACCCTGTTTTTACTAGCACTCTCTTTGACATGCTTGTGTTCAGCTGAAGGCAGAGGTCTTCCACACAGAGAAGCCACAGAGTTGGCAGAAGTAAGTCAGATGTAAAACTGTAGTCCTGCCGAAAAGACAGCTGCCACACCAGTCGTTTCACCACCCACATGTGATGACAGCTCCAGTCTCAGCATTTTACGTAATCACAACAAAGCATAAGGAAAGAAGCAATAACATAATAAAGTTAACACAGATATCAAGGGGAAAACAAAACAAAATAAACAAACAAAAAAACCCAACCACCACCACTGCGCTTTTCTCCAGAGGGTCCATCCTTGAAATGATCTTAACACCATTCCATGACCATAGCCAAGCCTTAACTTCAAAGTGAACTTGAGAGCCCCCAGTGTAACTGGCGCAGCAGCTTGTCTTGGGTAGAGGCCAGCAGCAAAAGCTACGGGCAAGAGCATAAAAAGGGGAAGTACAGAACAAACTTTACCCATTGTGCAATTCTACCTCCCAGCAACCGCAGTTTGAAGATTTTATGAGTTCAAGGCTTCATTCAACCACTGTTTCAAAAATCTTTCTTCCATGAACTTCTGCGATCTCCTTTTAAATCCATTTATTCTTCAAAATGTCCTATACTAGCACACTGCAAAACCTAACTATGGATAATGTCACCAAAAAAAACTATTTTTATTTGTATCAAGTCTGCCCTTTGATACTGTGAATGGAATGTCCTTTACATCCTATATTGAAAGAAGCTGATTTTTTTCCCCTTTATTGACTTTCCTGTATCTGTACCATTTATGATTTTATATTAACATATTATCCTCTCAGCTCACTCTTCATCCCATTTGGCTCATTTAGAAGGTGAAAGCTTCAGAATATAGGCAATATTAGGGGCTTTATGTACAGCTCCTTACATTTATCTGAGTAAAACTAGTAGGTATTTATTCAACCAGCTATTTTCAGGACACAGTGTTTGACAGCTTAGAGAGGACTTGGTGGGCAGGCATGTGGAAGCCAGTCGGTCTATTTATTAGATTTCTTTCTTTTAAGATTACAGGGAAAAAAGTCACAATAGTAACCAGGGTAGTATGACCCCAGACTGTGGGTTTTGACCCAGACATCTCTCAGTACTTTAGAAGGATTTAATGCCAAAAGCTCTTCTCTTTAGTTCTATGAATATACTTAACAGAGTTAGGAGAAAAAATGTTTGATGTAACTGGTTGGAAAGCTCATCCCAAATACTTATGTTCTTGAAATAGAAAGCTTGAAATATGTGACTGTATCAGTTCTCTCATGCACATAACTTCAGATGCAGCCTGGGCAATATTCTGTCTTGAAATTGTGATACATTTAAGATCCGTGTCTAATAATAATTTGCAGGTGAAATACACTTCCTTTTACCAAAGAGCATATGATTCTAGCCCTCAAAGATCATGGCAGAAGATGTTGCTTTAAAATGTATAAAATTTGCCTGAAGAAATATCTTTAACATTTAATAACTGCCATGATGAGTCAGATCTAAAAATAAACTCATAATAAACATCATAATGTCTGATGTTAAATATTCTAACCTTTGCTTAATCTCAGTAATTTCAGGATGCATGTGTGAATCTATGGCTCTCTGTTTTCATATATACACAGAAACAAATATCAAAACTCTAAATTTTTACATTTAGATCATTATAGAAGTTTGTATTGTTGTTTTTCCCTCTTACGTCTTTTTAATTTTCTTTAACAAGAGATTGCTACAAATTTTCTTAGTAAAAAATCAACTACAGCGCTAAACTAGAGACTTATTTTACAACTTAATTGACAAGAACTGAACAAGTATTTCAGAGGGAGAAGTGAAAGTAAATAATAGTAACACTGAAGTCTCCAAATACTCAAGAAAACCAAGATTGATCATGGGTATATTAAAAAATCAGATGATGTAGAATAAATCTCATTTTATACATAGAAATACTATAGACTAGACTTCCAGACAGCAATTTTTCTACAATATCCACTAGCTAATTAAGTCAAGTGACATTTTGGAAAAGAAATCTTTAACAGGCATCTTTAACCAAGATTGAAGAATAAATTAGTTCACCTCCCAGTAGACCTTGGGATTAAGTCTATCTCAATTTACTAGGAGGCTGTATTCTTTGCCCAACATGACTACTTGTTTACAGGAGCTAGGCCACTAGTACTAACTAGAAATATTGTATACACATCTTCCCTGCCACTTACATATGTTGCACACTGTCTTCAACCACTCTGCAAACTATGTAAAGCCAATCTCATATGTTTTCACAGTTTGCATAATTCTTGACAAAATTTAGCATCTCTTCCCTGTTTCTCAGGCCATCAAAACCACGGTCGTTTTCAGAAAGACTAGCGAGCTTAGTCTTCTGCTTCTTTAGGAAAACTTCAGCATCACTCCACTGCTCCTTCTCTCCCTGCTAAACCAATTCACCTCCCTCCCAGGAAAGTTCTGCATCAATTTTTCTTTCCACCTCACTACAGGACACATCTCTTAACATCCCTTGATTCAAAGACATTTGGCAAGAAAATGGGCAACTGAGAACACAAACGATTTTTGCACTGCAAGGCTTACCCATGCACAAGAGGTAGTGTATTAAGCAGTCATTTGTGGGGTTTGTGTTTAGAAAATATGAGGGGGGTGTTTACAGAGAAACCTTCTCCTGCAATGCAGAAAAATGGTTACTTCCTCACAAAAGTTTTATGAAACATCCAGCAAATACTTTTACAGGCAAGAAAAAGCACTACAGATTCCCTAGGCTGTCCCATTTCTAACAAAACTGCTTAGCCAATTCATTTATAGATCATACACCATTCAGTAGCTTTCATCTTCTAATCTCCTGAAATCTGAATATTAATCCGCAAGCAAATTCAGAACAGATATAACATATTTTGAACTTCAGTCACCAAGAAGGATGTTGCCCTGTTAATCTCAAAGGATTGGCATAGCCATTTTACCACATTTTCTAAAAAATCCATACAGATTTAAGGTCGAGTTCTGGATTTAATTGAAGTAACCTTTTGTACAATCTAGCTTTAATGAAGTGCAATGAAGTTAAACTCCACAGGGGCCATTAATCTGAAACACTCCATTAAAACAACTACAAGGGGAGTTTTTAATAAACAGTGTGAACTAATGCCCATGTGGAAAGGTAATTGAGAGGGAACTGGTGTCTGGGCCAGATTGTTATTAAATCCTTATCACAGGTAAAGCTGAAACCCCAAATGGCAAGCTGCCATGTGATTTATAGTGCCCTTCTCTTCCCGGCCTTAAAGAAAAGGCTATGTTTAATAATAAAAAAATCCTGTGACTAAGCTATAAAATAACTGAGCAATTACTTGGAATAATTTATACAGTGCAATACACTGACCTTGCTCTAAGCATAAAATCTACAAAATAACTTCTGTAATAAAACTGTGAACTACTAAAAGGACTAAAGGTTTAACCATTTTTATTGTGCAGAACCTGAGGGTACTATAAGTACATATCACATTCCTAATAGGAGAGCTTAAAAAAAATTGTAACTTTTAAGTCTTAAGAAAAGTTCATCTGCAGTCCGGAAGGGCTTTGCCATATCACAAGAATGCTTACTGTCCTATTTTAAAACATCTTGGCAGGGCAATAAAGTCCGCACTCTCTAATATTGAGAGATATAGCAGCCAATCCTTATCTAAGTCTGGTCTTCCAGGAAACAGCGCAAGACTTCATCAGAGACCAGTTTGGTTTACTATACTAAGGTCCAGTGAAGAACAGATACTTGCTCTGATATTTTTTAGGATGACTTTGCCCTAATATCTGTAAACAAACTTGTCTAGATGGAGGAAAGTCTTTGATAAAATATTAGTATCTATTATTGTTAGTATGACTAACAAATTGTCTACAAAAGTCTAGACGAAAACTGCATAAATATATCTAACAACATTTCAAACTCATTTTCTGTGAAAACAATGAATGGAGATTATTTCAGCTCAAAATGATGAAAAGCATGGCATCACAGAGCAAACTGTAAGTGTTTCTAGTACATCACTGACTGCTTGTAGATTCTTTTCTATGCTTCAAATGTGTGCATTTTCTGTCTAAATGACAGAATTGGGATGTGTTTTGTGACCAGCTATACAGTGAGCATAAGAGTGCTACAATGGAAGTTTGCCAAGGTCAACAACAGATTACTTCAGCTAAAAAGAAAAGTAACCAGTTTTATTTTTAGTCTGGCAATAATCCAGGTTACAGCAGATGCCATCCAGAAGGATATAGGCTATGCACACCATATCTAGAAGACAGAAATTGTCAACAGGTTCGTATCATGCAGGACAAAAAGCTGTTATCTTGATTAATTGGATCTTGGTTAATCTGGCAATGTGCCTAGGGTTAGTAGGCTCAGTTACCCAGGAGTTGTGTTGCCATCATCACTGTTGCTGGGCATCTCTTCATCCCAAAAGTGTATCTATGATTTCAGAAAAGAGGCAAGAACCTCAGGAAGGCCAGCTGCAATATGCAGGTTAAACTAGTCAGAAAAAAATTATGCCTGTCAACTTATTCACAGGTATCAGCCAATTTCCAGTGGCTTAACATTGCTCTCTTTTTGACTTTCCGCCAGAACACATCTTAACACTCTATCATTAGAAGAAATACCATTCTTTCACACAACTTTATCATCTTACTAGGGTGCATGTGTGCATTATATATACTATAAGCAAATCTGAACTTTTTTCTGTTTATTGGCATCTGAAACATACAGGCCAATAAATACAGTAAATGAAAACTTTGGGCTGTGAAGAAATTACTCCATTGTTATTTCATGCTTTCTCAGAAAAGGGTGAGTGGTTCCTGTGTCTTTGTACCTCATTTTAAAAATAGAAATATCATTCAGTTACGTCTTGGCAAGTGGACAACTCTGTCATTTTAATATGGGCAGAAGTGAATGCTCTGTTTAAAAGCCCTGGAAAGCAATGGACCTCAGCATGTGACCAAAGTTAAATGTACTTAAGTACATTATTAAATAGGGATGAACTGAAGTGTGTGGTTAAACGTTTTGCTGAACTGTAGCCAAGAAAGGACTATTTTCAGCCTCTGCTTTATGATTTTTCCAATGCTAAATCTCAAGTACAATGAAGCCATTCCAAACAATTAAACGTGCTTAACAGTACTGGTCTCTTTCCTCAGCCAGCTGATGCCTGTAATTTAATGGAGCCACTCCAGTTCATAACAGCTAAGGGCCTGCCTCAACATCTGATTGATTAGGAAGATTCGTACTCGATCAAGTCTAGAAAAAACAAGCTCTTGAGGTCTTTGAACACAACTGAGCTACATTTCATAGAGAAATACCCTACATAACAGGGAGTTTTGGTCAAAAGAGTTTATTAGTGAAAATGCTGTCTCTCCCAAAAACAAAATGGTTTTATTTTCTTGTAATTTCAGAAAAGAGTATCTGAACTTTTTAACTAAAAATAATTCAGTTATGCAGAAATTTTGAGAGACTGACATGAACAGAAAATATTTAATTTCTCACAAACTAATGGATTTCAAAGTTACATTTTAATCTTGCTGGTTTTGAAAGGAAAAATCAGAATTCTCTGCCAAGCAGGAGAATGATTTCTTTCTCAGCTCTCAGTACTGTCCCCTCACCATGTATCTTCTTTCCCTTATTTGTCTACCATGACTCTGAAGAACCGCTGCCTCACTGACACAGCTCTGCTCAGTAACAGCCAGAGTACCTGGCAGTCCTTGTCCTGTTGTCTCAAGAAGGAACTGAGGAAAAGTCTGAGCTGTCACTTTTCAGGGGAGGTGCAGGACTTGTTTGGGATACTGTCAGCAAATGTTAAGAATCCTACACTCTCATCCCTAATATTGGTTCCACACTGCTTTACTACTGGAACACCACTTTCTTGATTAAAAGTTGTTGCCTAAATCAGTATCTTCTGCCAGCTGTCTTCTTCAAAGGGAAAAATCAAGCTCTTTTCCTAGCTTTGCTTAAATTTCTCCAAAGACATTTCCTAATAGGTATGGGTAGTGTACTCTGTATGGAGATACATACATATATATGTATATATATGTATATACACACACAAGCCCACTACATCTGTATGTACAAAATATCCTTAAAAATCAGTTTCATGGTGTCCACGTGTGTATGTATGTATCCATACAAACAAAATATGCAGACACATCCATTTCTTTCAGCTTTAAAAGGGTATGCTATTTCCTGAGCTTAAAGCAAATACCAGGCTCCTGAGGAATAACAATACCTACTCAGACACGAACATACTGAATATTCAGAACGATTTAGATATCTGCTGTTCTGCAATTGCAGTTTCCTCCCAACACACGCATAATTCTTTGCCACATAAAATTCACTGCCCCTTAACACAAGGAAAATGACCTAAGTTTCAGTATAAACCTGGCTGTCAGGAAGCTCCCAAGACAGATGAATGGAAAAAGTATAAAACTATTTTCCTCTTATAAAATCCCATTGGTCCATTTCTGAAGGGAACTTGGCCTCTCCAAAATGGTTAACACAAAGTATGAAAACTTCATCTAATTTTCTGGCAATCTGCAATATTATTCTTTTAACCCACTTGCAGAATCAATGTTGTTTTGTTCTAAGGGGATGTCCCAGCTGAAGCAAGGCTGGCTCATGCAATTCATTATCTGCAAGCTGCTTGCATGAGTGATGGACATGTCTTCCAGTTCTGCACTGTCATGTGAAGGAGCTAGATCCTCAGATAAATTTCAACAAAGGATTTCATTGACCTGACAGTATATTTTATGCACCATAGCTCCAGAAATGTGTAACGCCTGTAAATACGTGCTGGCCAGTAGTGCATTTTCAGGATACAATGCACAATGAAAACAGTGAAAAGGTAAAAAAAATAAAGCTTTATCTTTACTGCCCTCTTCAGGCTGTATTAATTTTGGGTTTGTTAAACAACATGCTTTTCAATGCAGCAGCTCCTTAGACCCATGCTGAAATATTTTGTTTAATCTGTGCATCTTGCCTCAAAGCAGCTGTTTGATTTGGGCTGATAAAGGAGTATGAATCTATGGGTGTATGAAAATCAAAAATTTTTTTGATGGCTTCATGAGGAAATACACTATATGAAGCTGTCAGAGTTGCAAGTAATCCAGAGAACCACAGTGAAACAAGCTGCTAAGCTTTTTCAGAATAGCAGAAACTTGGTAGTACTCATATCAAACAGCTGTTCCATAATTTAGAAGTGTTTGGAAAGGATAGGAAGTTGGAATAAAGTATTTAGTAAACGTATACTTTTTCACCTCTTATAAAGTTTACACTTCATAATAATTTTAACCCTGTAGCGTAATTTCCTTTTCCACACAAAAACTTTCATATACTATTTTTTCCACAGCCTAAGTCTCTCTACTTCTTTTGTTTAAGTTCTAATTAATAGTCATAACTTTTTCCAAATGCTGGTCATCTCAGATTTCTCAAATTATTGCTTTTTCTCTGATCCAGTGAGTTGATGGTGAGGCTGCACCTTGAGTACTGTGTTCAGTTCTGGGCCCCTCACTATAAGAAGGATGTTGAGATTCTGGAGCGTGTTCAGAGAAGAGCCACAAGGATGGTGAGGGGTCTGGAGAACAAGCCTTATGAGGAGCGGCTGAGGGAACTGGGGTTGTTTAGCCTGGAGAAGAGAAGGCTGAGGGGAGACCTCATCACCACCTACAACTACCTCAAGGGAGGTTGTAGAGAGGTGGGTGCTGGTCTTTTCTCCCAGGTGATGGAGGATAGAACAAGGGGTAACAGCACCAAGCTGTGCCAAGGGAGGTTCAGGTTAGAGATAAGGAGGAAGTTCTTTACTGAGAGGGTCGTCAGAAGCTGGCACAGGCTGCCCAGGGAGGTGGTGGAGTCACCATCCCTGGATGTGTTTAAAGAGCGGGTAGACGAGGTACTTAGGGATATGGTTTAGGGGGTAGACAGGAGCGGTTGGACGTGATGATCTCGGAGGTCTTTTCCAACCGGGCGATTCTGTGATTCTGTGTGATTCTGTGATGTAGATATAGTTAAACTACTCTTGACTTGGAACTTATTTCTGGACCATCAATTCACCCAATTCCATAAAAAATAGGCATTCTAGGATTTATAATATTTTAAATTCTAGGATTATTCTTGCTTATTTTCTTGAAAAACATTAGAGCTTTTACTTTCCTGTGGCATTTCTGAATTTGATATTAAAATCCCAATATCAGCCATATAAAAATGCAACAGAC
Source organism: Mesitornis unicolor (assembly GCF_000695765.1). Classification (NCBI taxonomy): domain Eukaryota; kingdom Metazoa; phylum Chordata; class Aves; order Mesitornithiformes; family Mesitornithidae; genus Mesitornis; species Mesitornis unicolor. The sequence goes on along the minus strand of NW_010188914.1, from coordinate 2,499 downwards.
AACTATGGCTTGTGGATAAAGACTTTGTCTCTATCTTATACATAATACCTAGCAAAATCCTGTGACACTTGTCCATTGAATTCAAGACCAGGATTAAACATCCAGCCTCTACTAACAAACACAGCCACGCCTTCTGAGATCTAATTCACACACCAAACATCATCACAGTATTCTGGCATAATGTTTCATATTTTAAGCAACATGTCCTATCTTTTCTGTTCATCTTTCCTTAATTCACCCCACAATAATTCTGACTTTTTGCCAGTAGTCTGGGCTCAGAGCTTTAGTTTCTTTTATGATTTACTTTTCTTTCCACCTTACTTTATCTAAATCTCTCTTCCAACATTTCCACCATTTTCTTCCCTACCCCTCTGCCATCATCCTGTTCACTACTCTTCTCTGTCTTTTAAAAAAGTTTGTCCTTGTTGCCTTGATTACTCTCAGCATGTAGAGTCTGAGCCTGTTACTTCTGAAGTCAGTAATCTGTGGGAGGATTCGGCCAGTATAAAATGTCTTTGCTCCCTTGAATTTTTTGAGGATGAGGTATGAAATGCACATGTAAAATATCATATATGATCATATTGTTTTGTAATATATACATAATATGGAAATAGCAAATGTAACAGCCGCTCTTCTAATAATCATAAATATAATTGCATTTCTGGCATAACCTCTGAATAGTTGTGTGTTTGCTCATAATTAGTAAGGCCACAAGTGTGGCAAGGATTTGACTTGTGGTTGCACATGACCTTGGGTTTTTTATTATGGCGCATTCTTATGAAAGTTGGGGATTTTTCTGTCACCATTTGAGGAGAAGGAAAAGGCTAAGAGGTCAATGAAAGGGGGAATTTAGAGAAAGCAAAGGTATTCGGAAAAAAACAAACAAGCACACAGTACTTTCATTGCTTTGTTTGTGTTTTCCAGTATTTCTGTCTATGCAGCCTCGACCCTAACCTGCAAAGCATTTCACTTTAAGCATCTAAGCAGGATTAATCACATGCTAAAAATTAAGCACATGCTTTGGTTTCTTATGAACCAAGCCCTATGACCTTCTGATTGGCTAAAATTGATTAAAATATAATTGCTTTCATATTTCCATCTGTAGAGAGAACAAAGTTAATCGCAAAGTCCAAGTCACGTACACCAGGTAGCTGCATGCCTGGAAGCATGAAACCAAACATTGGGTGAGGTGGTAGACACTGGGCAAGACGGCAACCATCACTAGATCAACATCTGGTGTTATCCGGATGCCTGGAGGAGCGTGAGATGAGGCGGAGGCCTCGTGGTCCCAGTCCCCCATTCCTTTCCACCCCAGACAAAAGGAGCCATTACCTCCACCCATGCAGGTGTGGATTAACGGACTTTGTGATATTAACATAAACGATAAGATTGTCTATAGTCATCCCCACCCGCATGTATGCCCCGGTGATGTAATGTAAAAGTTTAAGTATCACCCCAATTTCGGCCCAAGAATGGGGACAAGATGAATTTGGAACCGTACTGATGACTGGACGGACTGACGAATTCGCTCCCTCTCCACCCGCACCACTCAGGTCACCTTGTGGGTAAGATTATTTACCTCAGCTAACGCTGAGTGATTTTTCCTCAGGTTCATATTCTCTGAGTGTATTTTACATTTTCCCTCAGGTTCATATTCCCTGAGTGTATTTTATATTTCCCTCCTCAGGTACATTTCTAGGTTTCCCTGAGTGTATTCTTGGTTTTGATATTAGTTATACAACCTTTAGTGTACCTGTAGTTTTTCAATTTATCACTGGCAATCCAAAAGAACCTGTAAATGTTGCTGTAAATAAATGATTACTATGTGTTTCCCGACTTGCATCTGTTGCATATTTGGTGCCAGCCTCACAAGACCGGATTTATTTCCCCATTTTCGCAACAGCATCGAAGACAAATTGAGGAAATCATTACAGTCAGTCAGGCTCCTCCAATCAGGTATTTTTTTTGTATTTGTTCTTTAAGCGTGGTCATCAGTTTGGTGCATCAAAGGTAGTGACTGAGGAAGAAAATCTGCAGATGTGGCTGAATCAGTTAAAAAGAAAAAAATAATAGTGCCTTATTATTTTTGCTAGCTTATCATGTAGCAACTTTCAGAAAATAACTTTTCTTCCACAATGGATATTACCACATGTGCATGTGTTTAGACATATCTTCAGACAGTCACTGCATTTCTCTTTTGCTGTTTTAATTCAGTTTTCAAAATGTGCCAGACAAATAGATACAAATTGGACCTTGCTTGATCTGATTATGCTATGTCCTGGTTTGAGCTAAATAGAACTAATTTTCTATTTAGTGATTTTACTTTTCAGTTCAGGCTCTTTTAAGTGGCTGAACTTGCTGAAAACTAGCAGCATGTTTTTCTAGTATGTGCTGCTAGAAGATATGCTCACGGTCAGTTTGTCTCATCATGGGTTCCATGTCTGTGTCTAAGTGGGGGGGAAGCAGATCCAGAACTGACCAACTAGGTATTCCATCCCA
>NW_010188913.1:85230-89882 GCF_000695765.1 Mesitornis unicolor | reverse complement strand
TTATAAGTGTTACAGTTCTCTCTATCACTATATTTTACAAGGAAAATGCTGATGCACTTGAATTTGTTAAGGATATGAAAAATATCCATACATACACATCTGATAGAGAAGCATGATACCTTTTCCTCACATTTTTTCTTTTACTTCACTGATTTTTAGGAATATTTAACTGGTTTCAGATGAACGAGCCTTCTGTCAAGGATAATCTGGCACACAGTCGCCAAGTATGGTCAACTCTACCAGCTTCAGAGAAGTGGCTGTAACAAGCCCTTCAATTTAGTTGAGAGGATTGTAAAAACTCTCTTTGAGCACATCAGAACACCCATGTGTATGATGCCACCCTGCTATTAACCCTGAGATAGCAATAAAGGACTGAAAGGACAGCAGAGGACTTTTGAGGTACTTAATTAAAAAGGAAGCAGTAAAAAAGAAACCATTGCAGTACTTTTCAATCTGCTCCTCTGTATCAGCTGTTTTCTGCGTAGCTTGTACTGCATCACCTTTCCCAGTCACACTGATGTCACACTTCAGGTATCCCTTGGCTCCAGTCCTAATGTCAGCAGGGTCTGTGAGAAGTGCCCACTTGTCACAAAACTGATGACCTGTAAGATGGACAGACTTTAACACCCAAATAGAGGATGCAAAAAATGCAAATATTTCTCCTCTCCACACCCAGAAAAGGCACTGCAAAAAACATTTGGCCTTTCAGGAGTATCATGCTGAAGCACATTTGTTGACCACACACATCTGGAGGGATAAAAATGTTGTGTGATTGAAAAGGCAAACAAGAGGATTGGTCTAGAGCTCATCAGGAACAAGCTCAGTTTCATCAATGGTTAATGAGATCAATTACTGGTGGAAGGTCAGCTGAAATTCAGCAGCTGAATTAAGGCACCAGCTTTTTGAGTAAAGGCCACCATTTTTTATGAGAGCTGTTTTAAGATCCCAGTAGCCTCCTGAAGAAAAACCCTCCCTAGGAGATGTGGCCCGGGTGACATCTATAGCAAGTGGCCTAAATATGTCCATACTTAAAGACTGAAGAAAGAACAACTCTCGTGCCCTCCCTCCACGCCATCTAACCCAACACACACAGCAGAGCTTTGGGTGCTCTGTAATGAATGAGTTGAATCGGGTTTTGTAAGCATTCAGCTGCCTGCTCTGCCACCCTAAAAAAAAGCCAGCCTTGATAAGTGCTTCCCACCAACTGGCAGACTGTCAAGGTGTTTTCAGTGTTGAACTTTGTTCCAAAAATTTGTCTGGTGCTCTGGTATCCAGATAGGAAAACAATCCTTTCAAAAAACCTTGTCAAGTTAATTCCTTGGCATAAACCACAAGCATCTAAGTGGAAAAGCAGTACACCTCCCTCTTCCCTACTCTTCTGCTTCCCATCTCATTTAGTAGACCAAAGGAGCAGAAAATGCATCACTTACCTGGCTGAACATACACTGTCCCCAGATCAACTTTAAAGGAGCCTATCAGAACGCCCCCAATTAGTTTATTGTGCATAACCTGTTAGAAAAAGGCAGGTTAAATAATGTCACTATCTCTTTTCCTAGTCAGTATTAAAAAAGAGCACAACAAGGTCCAAACAAAGACCACATTTGGTGAGAGGTAATAAGCTGCTGCATCCAGCACCACCAAAACTGGGTGTACGTAGCCACAGCAGATACAGCAAGCGTTTGAAATTTGTTCTTTACACAATATTGTGCTAATTTAGAAACCAATATAGTTGCATCCAAGTGGAATCACACAGGTTCAACCCAGGTCCCAGGGTTATTATATAGAGTGGGAATTAGATGGATGTGTCTTCAGAGCAGATGCAGTTATATTACTTAGACTGAGAGTTTTAAATAAATCATAATGAATATAAACACATGAGACATAACTGGTTTCACATTAGGCAGCAGAAGTCATCTCTTTCTGTGCAGTAGCTGAATTGTCATAAGAACTGAGTACACCCAGAGGAGAAAAAATTAAAGTATATCTTTGCAACATTTCAATGTGAATATAAACCAAGAAGAGTCTCAATTCTGGTTTACCCACCACAAAATTAATAAAATCAGATAAGTGATATAGATGTAAATGAGACGTCAAGCAGGCCCCAGTGAGTCTGTCTCCTAATCCTTCCTGCCAAGTAATGAACTGAATTCAATTTAATTCAAATTTAATTAATAATTTTCCTTTGTCATGGTTCCTGGATCTTTGCAATTCTGTGTCTGGTTTTCAAATACATGCATGTGCTTTATTTTACAGAAAAGGCAGAGGCTAGCAACATCTTGTAAGGGAAGATTGGCTCTAGAGCTTTATTTCTCAAAAAATGTATCTATCTCACCTGGTTTCAGAAGAGTTTAAAAGGTTAAAACCTATTCCCTGGTTGTGGAAAACCTTCTCAAATAGGGTTGAATTGTCTGGAACACCTTGGCCAAGCTGCAAACAGAAACTAAGCCCATGGGATCTGAGCCCACAAAAGCTAAATCTAAATGTTGGAGTTAAACTACCAAGCCTCTGAGAGCATTTTAGGAACCTGGAATCCAACAGACCCTGGCTTTGGACCTACACATCCTAGATAGGGATACACGACTTTGGTGATTTTGCATTGGATTTGTCACGTGACTTCATTTTGTGTATTTTCCTTAAAGACCAGGAACCATAAGTTCCAAAGTGAATATTACCGACACCTTCATCAAAATCTACCAGAAAATTCAGGAGGTCTCTAGTTGCAACATAATGTCATTCTTCATTAATTCAACTGATCCAACGTGGGATGGACTGAAGGGGACAGAAAGCTGTAGCCTTTCTGTAGCCAAAAAAAAATAAAAAAAGAGTTTCTTTAGACTCCAGAAACAAGAAGATGGTATGTGGTGAGTCCAAAGTGGTGCTGTCTCATTGCTCTTAGCATTTTCTCTCAAGGGCATGACAGCATGTTCAGAGAGCATTGGATGTGCAAACCTCACTTCTCAATCCTTGAGGAGATTTGCTGTGTGAAATGTGGTGCCCTTGGGTAAATGCCCCATTCCCACTGAAATGATGGAGGTTTGCACTCCCTGTGGTACACGTGATGCTTTTAACTGCTGAGGAAATAACCCACAGCTTCTGTTAAATGTTCTGCATCTTTTGTGCTACTGTTTTTCAAGCATATTTTTTTTCTAATGTAACAAAGAAGGTGAGCATGAAGCTTGTAGCAAACAGCTCTTGTCTTCTCTGAGAGGAAACGTCACATCTACATGGTACCTAATTAATGGTTTCTGTCTCTCTACACTCGATTGACTCTATAGATAACTGAACAATTTTCTTCAGATTTTCTGAATGAGTACAAGCACAGATAGTCTCAAGCTGGGGAGTATTTCAGTACTGGAGATACAGGTTTAGCATGAAAGGGGCTTCTCAGTTTTACTATGGCATTACTACAAGGTTACTGAAATGCACTGAAAGATAATAATGAAGAAAAAAATCTACCCATTAGCAAGTGCCAAGAAATGGAAAATCTCATCTTCCCTTCAAATGCAGGGTTTGTATACAGCTAGACTGACTGCTGAACTGATGGACAATGGCACTAATATTTTTTGTTTTCCTTGGGCTTCCATATGCATATGTTCATTTTCACAGATTAAGTAAATTCAGTGCATGAATGATTGCTGGTAATAGAGGCTGCCAATCTTTGTTTCTCCTTAAGTGAGATTCATGCTAAGCAAGTGCTGTGAAACTTTCCATCCCCCAGGGTTTCCTTCACTCCCAGCACTCATATTTCCTCTATTTGCTTCTATTCCCCTGATACACTGCATTCTCCAAAACTATGTTGCAAGGTAATGAATCTCTGTTTACAGAGGCATACATGAGCATTGCACTAGCCTAGCTTGTTGGTTTTGGGTTTTTTTTTGTTTTGGTTTTTTAAATTATTTTTATCTGAAAAATCTTTAATTTCTTAGTGTTGCCCCTTGACCAGCTATAAATCAAGTAAGTTTGCTGAGCCTGATGAAATTATGCAGATTGACAGCAAGTAGTGGTGACACATTTACCCCCCCCTCCACCACTCAAAAAGCTGGCACTGTCCCCTCCACCACTGGATATATGGGATCCTTACCAAGAATGTGAGATTGGAAAGACTGTCTGTATCTTGGAGAAAAATAACTATACATCTCCAAGCAACAGTAGCTCACAAGAGTTGATGCCTCAGTACTGTGCTGATACTAACCATGTCAGAAACATATAGATAGGAGCCACACACTGTGATATAAGTCATAACAGTGAGAAAATATCTAGTTCCATGAAAAATATGGGCCGTGTCAGCCTGTAGTAAACTCTGTCCACAGGGATAAGTGAAGGTCAGATCTGCAGATACCTTATATAGGTAGGAATTTCATATAATTGAGTTGTGCATGTGATGTACTGGATTTGAACTGAAGCTTAGGATTCAGACAGTCAGTTTACTTCCAGCATTGAAAAGCTGCTTGTCCAGCTGGCCGTGTGTAAATGAACACTTTTTTACTTTTATAGCTCAGAAAAGTCACCCTATTAGCAGCTCAGCAAAGCAGGTACACAGCGAACATCTCTAAGAGTTTTGCACAGATGTTTCCTATAGCTTCTGACCACTACCTGTCTCTGCCAAGCACAGCCAGCACAGACCCTTTCCTGGTGTACTTCTTGAAATGGAC
>NW_010188913.1:79414-85199 GCF_000695765.1 Mesitornis unicolor | reverse complement strand
GGGAAAGAGAACCTTTCCTGGGGCAACAACTCAGAGCTCATTTCTCTGGCCAATTGGTGGGAATTTTGGCAGTAGGAATGCAAAAAACAGCTCATGGAGGGCACAGCTTGTGATATTCCTAAGTAATACAAACACAGCACTGTCCAGAGTTTCATGAGTGCTTCCTTAATTCCTTAGCAGCTTTGCTAAATGTGGTGATGAACCTCAGAAGCCTCAGGTAAGAAAGTTAGTGTGGCTCCATGACCTTGGTCTTCCAAACTGCTGATTATTATCTAATGCCCCAAGTCCAAGAGCGTGTGTGTTTTCCATCAGGGCTGTTCTGAGATGTCACATAGCTTCGCCAGGACTTTACTTGCAGCAAGAGCGGGAGCAGCACTGAACGCTTGGAGCCCACTCCCATACCAATAGCAACCAACCACTGACACTCCCAGACAGCCCCTAAAGCCGCTACTGAGGATAAGGTACCTGGGCAGTTTAGTTACACACAGTTGTATCTGAGGAATGGAGACAAGCCAGAAGTTTCAAATCATTCATTTGAAATAAGTGGCGGCTTGAAAATTAGATGGATGAAGACAATGCTGACAGGAGTTAGCTAAGCTGAATTTTCTCATTCTACCTTGCAGATCACCAAGCCACCAATGAGTGTCCCTGAAAATGCACCCTTAATCTTCCTTTACAATTATGTTCCTTCAGATCATTGCCAGCTGTCTTTCCTCCCTTTCCTCTCCCTTATCCTTTCTCTTTCCTATATTTCCTCCTGCTGACTTATAGCACTCTTGTCACCTAAAATTATTCCTCTTTTTAGTTACATAAAGAAGAATCATATAGAGCTGAAGTGACACAAACAATCATGAACTTTACTTACTGTGCTTAGCTTTCCCAGGTACTTACAGAAATGTTGATTATTTTGTCAAACAGGAACACCTGTGGTCCAACAAAATCGAACACAAAGTACTGCGAGAAAAGGGGACAACAGATTAGAATTGCCCTCATGCTGGTAGCCAATGCTATTAGCAGCATGGCTTAGCTTTTTAGGTTACTGCACAGAGCACCAGTGAGACACTGAGGGTGCTGGGGACACAGCAAAACCCTTGCTCCCTGGCTTGTTCCTGCCACGGCCCAGACCTATTTACTACTCTCCTCCTTGCATGGCACCACAGCACTGCCCTTTGCAAGTGCCTATGGCCCTCACTCTGCACCAGAGAGTATTGTCAAAAGGGACAGGAGGCACAAGGAAACCCAAAGGACCGATCTGTTTTGGAAGTTGTTTTGGTGTTACTTGTCACCAGCTGGGACAAACACATGTCAAGGAAAGGCTGAAACAGTGAAGTGTTAGAAAAGGGGGGCTAGGGGGAAGTTTAGACAGAGCTCCCAAATGAATCACTTGAAAAAAATGCAGCGGCAGTGGCAGTAGGGCAGGGTGCAGTGAAGGATGTGGGGAACAGGATGGACAGAGACTGAGAAGAGAAAGAGCAAATAGAGCTAAACCCAAGAGAGCTATTGCTGGTGCTGGGCCAAGCTTGAAACTCAAACAGCTCCTGGACAGACCTCCCTGCTCAGACATGCAGGTGCTGTAAGCTTAGTTCATCCCCTTTTGAGCTACCAAGTGGTGGAGACCACTCCGAGCCACTGAAGAAAGTGTCTACTTCAAGAGAAAGCACCTACCTCATTGTAGAAAGGGGCATTTGTGCCTTCCTTTACTGTTGTTTGCTTCTTCTCATCACCTATCTCGATGATCACCACAGGGTCAATGTTCTCACCCACCAGCTGCCTGGCCTCGATGATGGTGATGGCAATCTGTGGGGCGCAAGGACACCACACGCTCTCCTCAGGTCCAGCCTGCCTGGGTATTTCAGAGGCACATAAGGGCCATCACCCGCTGCTCACCTGGTAGTTCTGGGATTTCAACTCCTCTTCCTGAATTCTGGTCACCAGCTTTGCCCTGGTTTTTAATAACAAAACAGGTCATTAGGCATCTTTAGGTAAGAGCTAGTACTTGAACATATGTTGATAAGACTTCTTGTCACTAAGCAAGCATTGCTTATGGCAGGCAGCTTTGTTGTGAACTGTTAGGCTTGCTTTCATCAGCAGAGACCATCTCTGTCTTTCTTATGTACTTGGTAATAGGGAAAAGTTTTGCATCTGTGCAGACCAATGCAGCTACCTGCCATGCACAGGAATGATGTCACTTGCTGATCCCATCAAACCTGACTCCATTCCTCCCTTGTATGAAAAAAACCCAACTACACAGGCTCTTGGATATAGAGATTGTTGTCCTCTTTGGCTCATTGTCATTAGCAGCATAGTTAAGGTAAGCTCAGTATCCATTTCAATCTCTCCCTGCACTGGATAGCATTTAATGACAATCTGTCTTGAGCTGATGGTATTTTGCTGACGAGTACATCCCACTCTGTCATGTGGGAGAGCAGGAGTGAAGGGATCACTGCTGTCAGGAAACGGATTTGCTGTCAGCAAACATACTGTCCTAGGGTAACACCATTCCTGAGAAGGACAGAGAAGGTGTTTTGGGGGATGTTAGGTAAGGTATGCTTAGAAGCACCTTTTCCTCTTTGGGCTTAAGGATCCAAACACATTAGACAGTGCATCACTGTTTGTTAGGTCGTCTTCTCCCTCCTCTTGTCTTCCGAGAGTGTCATGGTGAAGATTTGCACTTTCATAATGATCACCTGATGAAGAAAACGATCAAGAAAGTAAAACCTACCTCTGATTTCTACTAACAAAAAGCTAACTTGAAGGAAAGCAGTGAATTCATCAGAGTGGTCTGAATGTTTTATTTATTTGGGTATCATAATTAGAGATACAGTAGTGGTTTGTACTGAGCAGTATTGATTGCAGCAGCAGCAGCTCCCCTCCTGTGCAAAATAATATACCATATAAACTGAGGCTGTAGCCACTCTCTTTACCCCATGTGCACCCACAACAGGCACATACACACCAGTCAAATCTGGGTGTTCCACCTCTCATCTGCTAGAAGAACAGTGGGACAGATTATTGCTGGGTTTTGCATGTATTGCTTTGCAGAAGTAAGTCTGCCATCCATGGTTTGTCCTAATAGTCTGACACACTCCAGTCAACCCTTTCAAGCAACCGAAACACAGCCTAGCTTAGAAATAATTTCTCACCTTTCCTCTTTGCAGAGATGATGAACTCGAAGATCAAGTACAGAAAAAAAGAGAACTGAGGACCATGATTCACAGGATCTCTTGTAGAGAGTTATACTCAAATGAGACAAATTGCTTCTAGAACTGCTTATTTTTCTTCCTGACCATAAAGATAATCTCAGCAACCAGCTCAGATATACGCATCTATATTTGGCCAGAGCAGCTCTTTTCAAACTGCTCTGCATTGCTCTCCTGGTCTGACAGAATTCCTACCAGCATCTCTGCCCCTTGCTGAGCATGTCTGTGTTCAACACCTGCACTAGGAAGGGAGCCATGTGTTTTAGGTGAAAGCTTAAAATTTGGGTGCCTGCAGTTCATTCCAATAATTACACTTACAAGCAAGAAATGCTCAGTGACTCTGGACATGTGTTATTTCTGGTCTGGAAGCTGTCAAATGGTACCTGCAACAGTAAAGATGACTTGCTCAGCAATACCCAGGGCCTTAGGTGACCTTATGCATGACCTTGCATCAAATGAAAGGAAACACATCCAAGTGCATTTTCCACAAGTACTCTGTGGCACTGTGTTCTTGCTACAAAACTAGACAAAGGCTTGTAATAGTGATTGCTTGTTTCTTTGCTAAGGTATGGTCATTTGAAGGGTGTTTAGAAGCTGGTGATGGTAGCAAAGGACTATCCATTGTACAGTAAAATTCACTTGAACAGCTCTCATCAGGTCTGAATGTTAGTTTTTGGACTGGCTTCCACCAGTCCCTACTCTAAGGAAAACCACCACACAGGTACAGACACAGCTTTGCTTTTGTTGCCGGGCAGTCAGGAATAAGTTGGCTCCATGAAGGTCCCTCCACTAGCAGTCTCCTATAATGTATACCCCTTAAAGGTTACTCCACTAGCAATCTCATGTAGAATCATAGAATCATTAAGGTTGGAAAAGACCCCTAAGATCATCAAGTCCAACCATCAACCCAACACCTCCATGCCCACTAAACCATGTCCTGGAGCGCAACATCTACACATTTTTTGAACACCTCGAGAGATGATGACTCCACCACTTTCCTGGGCAGTCTGGTCCAGTGCTTGACCACTCTTTCAGTAAAGAAGTTTTTCCTAATATCCAACCTAAACCTCCCCTGGTGCAACTTGAGGTTTTTTCCTCTCATCCTATCGCTAGGATGATGTTACTTGGGATAAGAGACCAACATCTACCTCACTACAACCTCCTTTCAGGTAGTTATAGAGAGCGATATGGCCTCCCCTCAGTCTCCTTTTCTCCAGACTAAATGGAGCATCTCCCTTATGAGGAGCGGCTGAGGGAGCTGGGTCTCTTTAGTTTGCAGAAGAGGAGACTGAGGGGAGACCTCATTCATGTTTATAAATATTTAAAGGGTGAGTGTCACGAGGATGGAGCCAGGCTCTTCTCGATGTCAAACAATGATAAGACAAGGGGTAATGGGCACAAGCTGGAACACAGCAGGTTCCACTTAAATTTGAGAAGAAACTTCTCAGTGAGGGTAACCGAGCACTGGAACAGGCTACCCAGAGAGGTTGTGGAGTCTCCTTCTCTGGAGACATTCAAAACCCGCCTGGACGCCTTCCTGTGTAACCTCATCTAGGTGTTCCTGCTCCAGCAGGGGGATTGGACTAGATGATCTTTTGAGGTCCCTTCCAATCCCTAACGTTCTGTGATTCTGTGATTCTGTAAATAATCCTGACTCCCTCAGCTGGTCCTCGTAATTCTTGTTCTCCAGACTCTTCCCCAGCTTTGTTGCCCTTCTCTGGACATGTTCCAGAAACTTAGTGTCCTTCTTGTAGTGAGGGGTCCAAAACTGAACAGAGTATTTGAGATACAGCCTCACCAGTGCTGAATACAGGGGCAGGATCACTTCCCTGGTCCTGCTGGCCACACTATTCCTGATGCAGGCCAGGATGCCATTGGCCTTCTTGGCCACCTGGGCACACTTCTGGGTCATGTTCAGCTGCTGTCAACCAGTACCCCCAGGTCCTTTTCTGCCAGTCAGCTCTCCAGCCATTCATCCCCAAGCCTGTAGTGCTGCATGGGGTTATTGCGCCCGAAGTGCAGGACCTGGCACTTGGCCTTGTTGAAGCTCATACAATTGGCCTCAGCCCATTGATTCAGCCTGCCCAAGTTCCTCTGCAGAGCCTTCCTACCTTCAAGGAGATCAACACTCCCACATAATTTTGTGTTGTCTGCAAACTTACTGAGGGAGCACTCAATCCCCTCAACTAGATCATTGATAAAGATGTTGAACAGAACTGGCCTCAGTACTGAGCCCTGGGGAACACCATTTGTGACTGACCACCAACTGGATTTAATTCCATTCACCACAACTCTCTGTGCTCAGTCATCCAGCCATATTTTACCCAGTGAAGAGTAAATCTGTCTCAGCACAAGCCACCAGCTTCTCTAGGAGGATGCTGTGAGAGACAGTGTCAAAGGCCTTACTAAAGTCCAGGCACACAACTTCCACAGCCTTTCCCTCATCCACAAGGCAGGTAACTTGATCAAAGAAGGAGATCAGGTTGGTCAGGCAGCACCCACCCTTCATGAACCCATGCTGGCGGGGCCTGATCTCCTGGTTGTCCTGCACGTGCTGTGTGAACGCCTTCAAGATGAACCGCCAC
>NW_010188913.1:55288-79383 GCF_000695765.1 Mesitornis unicolor | reverse complement strand
ACCGCTCCATAATTTTCCCTGGTACTGAGCTCAGGCTGACAGGCCTGTAGTTCCCTGGATCCTTCTTCTGGCCCTTCTTGTAGATGGGAGTCACGTTTGCAAGCCTCCAGTCACCTGGGAACTCCACAGTTAACCAGGACTGCTGATAAATGATGGAGAGTGGTTTGGCAAGCTCTTCCGCCAGCTCCCTCAGTATAACATATAACATATGCTCATATAACACAAACAGTCCCTGACTGCTCCTCTGGCTCTTGTCCAACTTCCCCAGAACACAGTGAAGTTGAACTTGTCTCCATATCTGTGTAGGCATACCCTGATTTTCAGCCCTTGAAGCAAAGGCATCTGTCCATAGTTTTGCATCTGTAGCACCAAGTTCCCATGACTACCCTCCATATCCTATTTACTCTAGCACATGCTGTCTGATTATGGGCTTGTAGTACTCTGTATTGTTTGCTCTAAGTCTAGAGCAGAGAAAACTTCTCTCTGGCTGGGTGACAGGCATGTGTCAGCGTGATGCCCTGCCTTTTTGTCAGTTACTTATTGTTTCTACTGGGATGTAAACTTTACAGTGCATTTTCCTGACATTTTAATATCTGAATCACTATCTTTATTTCCCCTTCAATACACATATGCATGTTGTGCAAAAATGACCAATAGGAATTATTAAATGACCAACAGGTATTATTATGGATGTGGTGACAGAAAATGCAAATATTTCCTTGAGTGACAACATTCCCCCACTATCTCTTCCCCAATAGATCTCCTAAGCCCAAATCCCAATCAAGACAAGAAAGAACTGGTGATTGCTGTATCTTTGCTAGTTCAGACTCTTCAGCAACAAAGACACCAATGAAATAGATGAAGGTGCAGCATAAGGATCTCAATCTAGTCAATGATTTAAGCACAATTGTTTGAAATAAACAGAGATTTGAATGCTCACATGGATGATTAAAGTGAACTACAGTATAGTGTATCCTGTAGAGAACGGTATAATTCATAGGGCTTATTTAAGAGAAATAAACTCTAACATATCTGTAAGTAGTAAGAAGTTAAATGGTCTTTAGTTTTCTCTGCTCCAAAAGACCAAACCACTTGCTGTAAGGACCAGAGGAGAACCTTTTTAAAAATAGTGCCCTTTAGCTAAATAATGTAAGCATTATGCACAAGATATGTATTCCTGTTTCTGCCCAACAATGAGTCAAGACACACATGGCTGGTTTACTACAGCTCTGTAATTCAAGGGTTGTACTAAAGACATAGTAGTCCATCTTTTTAAAAATTCCATTAAATTTGAGGCATGAGACTGCAAAATAAAACTACAGAAGATTAAGACTTTGTTGTGGCTGAACTACAGGTTTTGGTGAATGGGGGACCGTGGTGACAGGAGAAAAATTACAGTGGTAGGATGTGCAAGGGGAATGTATCCTTAACTTGGAAACCAATGGTGTGTTAAGGGAAAGAAATAGGAAACTCTGCATGTCTTATGGAAGTACCCACATCTGTTAAAATTTTAAAAAAATACTAAAAATAAAGTAAAATAACTGTCATACATTTAAGAGGAGAATTGCTACTATGTAAAACTCCCAGCTTTATAGAGCCAGCCCATTCAACCATCATGGCCTATCAGGTTGTGTTGTTCTGGTTTCTAGAAGAAGCAGATCTTCTGTAAGAATGACACACCTGTAATGAATTATCTATCTCAAGAGTAGAAAAAAAAATTCAAAAATGTGTTGTCTCTCTATGGTAGGAGTCAGGCTGACATTTTTGCTTTACCAGATACAGCAGTCTGAACTCACAGAATCTGAAGGTGGACTTAATGAAACAGTTAATGCAAAAAGAATTATCTCTCTGTTTACTAGGCAGTGATAAGGAGTTTACTGCCTATTTTATCAATACTAAGTCCTAAGGCACAATTCAAATGAGTTCATATGAAATCAGATAAAATACAAACCTGTACCTGTTCTTCCCAGTTGCAATATTGATTTATGAGGCCTTACCCAGTGCATCTTTGTTTGCAATAGTCAACCCTTTCTCGCCTTTTTTCTTCTTCTTCAGCTTCATGCCAGCAAACAGCCCCTTTCTGAAAAAAAAAAATAAAAATTGAAAATGATCAGTGCAGAATCTTTAAGCCCTTTTCTGTGCTGGACTCTGATTTAACTCAAGGAGTTGTTAAGAGGGAGCTTTCATTTCAAAGCGAGATCATTATATACTGGTTTTTCTTTATTGAAAGCAAAGAAGAAAAAGCTCTGGTTTTGTGAGTAATCTAATTTTGTTTTTTTTTCCTTTTAAATTTGGCCATGTACAGGCAAACATACTGAAATAAGAGCCAAAACTTCTTTTCAAACCAATGCAGCAAGACGCAAAGAAAGAAATCCAAGGTAAGTTTCCAATCTACTGACTTCCCACACATGTAGTTCTTATGCTTGTGACAAGACCAGAGATAAAAGCTTGTCACAAATTACACGTTCCAGATCAAAAGCAGTTTTTCAGTAAATTAAGAAAAACATAAAAGCATTTGTGTATACTTCCTTGGGGAGGACACCCACTGTATCAGTGGATATACATCACAACAGTTATTTAGTTAGTTAGTTATTTAGTTCTCACCCCCTTCCATCAGCAAAGCCATGAACATTACTGGTCAAGGATTCCTTCTCAAGCTGTGTTACAGAGATGCTTCAGCCACGCATCAACTCCAGTTACCACTGCACCAGACTTTTCTGCCTCCCACTTCTTCCTATACTGGATTAGGGAATTGATCCAGCTTAAAACTAACAAACCCAGTTAAAGCTTGGTGAGGTTTTCAGATCACGCTTGGCTAAAGTGGCTCGATAGCCTTGTTAGGCTGCTTAACTCAGTTTTAGCTACTAGGCCTTGCCAGGAGCCTACCGTGGTCATCCAGGAACGAGGTGTGTTTGTGGACTGAGACACAGGCAGGGAAGCATGGCCCTGGTCCGGTTGCCATCACAGATAAAACATGTCAAGACATTCAGCAAGGACCTGTGATGCAGTCCTGCTTCTTGGAAACTGATGGCAAAAGTCACCAGCAGCCAGTACAGCCACCCAGCTAAGATAAAGCACTTCCCCCAGCAATTTTTCAGGCCCAGGTTGGCTGTTCATAGGTCTGTGCCGATTGACCTTTTCCTGTTTCACTCTTCCATTGATCCTCCAGCTCTTCAATGAGTAGATAGAGCAGAGAGAAAGAGCAGTTGTGTTTCGGAGGGTTGGTTTAAAAGAGGAGGATGAAAATATCTCTACAAATCTCATGCAGTATTCTCCCTTCCACAAAGGGTCTCCTTTTTTCTCCCATATCCACCAGTCCCTCCTTCTTGGTTGCCAGCCAGCCTCATCCCACCAAACTCTTTGTCTGCCCTATGTTGGGGTTTGGGAGCACCAGTCCTGGAAAAAGACAGTGATGCTCTTCCGGCACTTTGCAAGCATAAAACAGCATATGACTACAACCCAATAATGTTAACAGCCTGCAGTTCACACCTGACCAAATTCATACTCTAAAGCTGAGGCAGGAGAAGGAAAGCCATGGGAAAAGGGGACTTCTCCCCCTTGCCCCTCAGCAGGGCTCAGCACATCACTCATTCTCAGCAATGTGGAAGAGAAACAGCACTGTGTTAAAGCTGTGCCCAGAGAGCCCCTTTCAACCCAAGATTTTGAAGAAGCAGGGGGAAGCAGCTGTCTGTCCTGCAATTGCCTTACACTTAGGGAAAAGACTGGTGGTTTTTGTTTATCTTCATGGTTTTCTTATTGTTTCTTCCTTTCACAAAGTGTGTGTTTTTAAGCCACGATTCATCATTCAAGGGGAGGGTGGGGAGTGGAAATCAAATCTCTGAGCACTGAAGCATGCAGTTTAATTCTCCCAGGTTTTTGAAGGATTTGGAGACTTGAACCAGTGCTAAATAATGACCCTTAGAGTCTGCACATGTCTTTTCTGCTGCCAGTAAAGTTTCTGGCACAACAGTAACAAAAATGTAGGACATATACACAGAATTTCTTCCTTAATGGTAAACTGGACACCTCTTGGAATAGGGGTGGGCGATAATGGACTCTTGGCTTTCAATGCTAGAAGTAAAACAAAAAAAGAAAGAATGGGAAAAGAAATCAGTAGAACCAAACCAGAATTGAGATTGCTTTCATTAAATAAAATCCTATGGACTTACATTTTGAATTAACCAGACCAACCTGACTTATACTCAGAAATCCAAAGTCATTGTGAATTATTCACTTTGCTTTATTTGATGTTGGAAATGTAAATCTCATCGTTGCAGATCTTACCTGCTTGCTGAAATCAACACAGTTCCAATTTCATATTATATAATACTGAAATATGTGGTTCTGTTTGCAGGCAATTTGGTCCTTTTCAATTTGAAATGTCATGAAAAACATTTAAGCATATGTGAAACATTTCATTTTGAAATGTTGAAATTACATGCTTTTATATTTTGGAAATACACTTCTTTGCACCTCATTTTGAGAGCTGAAACATTCACTAAATCCCACGCAAATTTGTAAGCAGTGGTGGATTTCAACCCATCTGGAACTTCACTTTTATTAGTATCCCGCTTTCTATTATTTTCCCAATTATTAGTCACACTAGTTCAAGAGGAGCTCTCTGCGGGCATGATTTCATACTACAGTTTTTCCAAGGAAACAAATATGCCACATATTTCAGAGGAAGAAAAAAAACCTATGCAGCTTGAGAATTTTGTGCTGATAACTCCACTGACAAACCAAACAGGTGCTGATAGTAGAAACACAAAGGATTTAGTATAATAGCAATATTTTTCAGGTTTTCTGCTGGCAATGAGCATGCAGTGATAAACAATCAACACATTTTTTTTCCTCTATCATCAGAGTACTTGTTTGTTTAAATTGCTGTAGGAATAAAAAGTTAGCTGGGGAAGCTCACAGCCCAACTAGCCCAAACAAGCAGGCACTACAAACTGAGCAAACCTGATAGCAATCCATGCTCAAACATCTGAAATCACCTGCAAACAGGCGATTTCCTTTTACAGAGGAAATGTTACTGCAAAGTGGGAAGGGAAGCTGATAATGATTAAAAGTTGTATTAGAGCAACCAAATGAAGATTCCTGGCCAGGCCCAAGAGGAATGTTGGCAATGCTGGGTACAGTTGCAGAAAATGCACAACTTCTGTGTGCCAAAGAATGCCAAAACCCAACCAGTACAAGTGGGAATGTAGTACTAAGGCAAAAAATGGCTCAAACAAAGCAGGAGTCAGAGGGCAGCTGGAGGGAATGGCCCCTAATAAAGCCTGTTGTGGAAACTGGGACACCTTCCATAACTTTTATGTTCACATAACACTGAAACCTCTTAAAGACAAGCATTGCAGAAGGTGCCATGTAGTGACAGAAACAGTCAAGCTTGAGATAACTCCACAGACACCAACAGCAAAATCTGTCTTTGGAGTAGACCAGATTTCAATCTCAGCTTTTTCACCTCCCAGAGGTTTGGACACAGAGAGGCAATCAGGGTGCACCTCAGCTCTTCTGCACGCCTGGCCCCACTGGTTAGTTTGGCCAAGGGCAGGGGTGGCCATGCAAAGAAGTGTCCCTCAAAAGCACTGGAGAGGCAGCAAGCACAAGCCATTTGCAAGGCTCAGCTATGGGAAGAGAGAAGAGCATGGGGCTGTTTGCCAAGATGGCAGGGCAGTGTTTATTATACATGGGATTTGCCAGAGAAAATCTCCTCTATAAAGGTCTAAACTAAGTAAATGAAGTTTTCAAGGAACTGAAACTATGAATCCCTCACAATAGAGAAGCTCCATCACTTTTATAAGTAAATTGCTTGTCATCCAGTGATGGTGTACATGCTTCAAATATTTTGCACATAGGTAACATTAATATGCTTGATAACATCATGTAGGTGCCTTTAAAATGTTCTACGGATACTCTTTTTGTGAGAGAAAGGCTGTTCTCTTGGAAAGAAAAAACAGAGGTAAGCTTTCTTCAAATTTCCACAAAGAACATTTCTTTCACTGCAGTTTCAAGACATAAATTCAACCAACAGCTGAAAATTACTCCTTTCCCTCTCCTGAAGATTGTGAAAATGCCCACAGGACAATGTTGTCCAGAAGAGAAAGTTTCAGGCTTCCATGCAGTTTTGCCAGATTTGATTATGTCCCCAAAGTCATTCATACCCAACTGTTATCCCCAAGCCAGGCATAAATCTGTGTGCACCACCTCTGCATAGACCACCAAGATGTCATGAGGAAACGTCTCCCGTGTTCCCCGCAGGACCTCCTGCCTGTCAGCAAGGCACAAACATGGCTCTGCAAGAATATGGAGAGATTTGGGGTACAAAAAACGTCTTTCATGTCTTTGACCTGTGTTAAGGTTGGAGGCTGTTAGTATTGTGGTAGTACTGACAAATATCAGTGAAGATTTAGCCCTCATATGCTATGTGACACACAAATGCACAAAAGGATTTTGCTCCTTCCTGGAGCCACCAAGATAACTTAGGATACAATAAAAAAAAATCATACTCAAAGAGAAGGTGGAGGAAAGGCTACCAGGTTTTCCTTTGTAAGGGCCTTGATTAGAAGCAATTAAAAATCAGCCATCTCAGCTAATCAAGAGCATTGCTTAGTTCAAAGAGGACTCCCATCTCCTTTCACTTGGGGGTTGTAAAAATACCTGGAGTAAGGATAACCTCTTCTCTTCTGATGTACAGTGACAATGTGGGTCCTAGTTTCACTGAGGTTTCCCTGATATAAACAGTAAATAAGAGTGGGGACATCCACCATACTACAACATTTAACTATACTCAGACTGTGTCAAATTTGCTCCAGAAATCTGTAAATACAAAGGTTAATTTCTCGTTATTGGTGCCACAGATCCCCTGGGTCTCTGAATTATTAATTTTTGTACTCTTTGAAAAAGACCCACAAACTGTATTCTACTCTCATTGAGATATATCCACAGCAGATTCCAGCTTTCCAGCTTATCTTTCAAAAAAATCCTTTTATGCCCTTTCTTTTTCATTTAAGCTGTCTGTCCTGTCATCGCAGAGGCTTCACGATCACTCCTTGCATTGCATAATGTTCTCTCAGATAATTGCAATTTGCAGTCTAATTTAAAGGAAAACTGGCAAAAAAAAGCACTTCAGAGTTGTCAGCAAGAGAGTACTAGTGACCTTACTAAACACTGTTTCTCCTTGGTGGTTTTCCACATTGTTTAAACTTAGTTTCTTCTTCCAGCAAAATCCTTCCAGAAGTCCATGTGCTCAGAGAATTGTCATGTGAGGAGCAGAGCTTCGTGCTGCAGGGATGGTCATGCACCTTCCTGAGACAAACAGGCACCTCTGAGGTGCAGGCTATCTGACTCGCTCCAGACATTTGCTGTAGGATGGCAGAAATCACTTCTCCATTGGTTGTAAAGACAGCAGAACAACTGGGCCATCTAAACACAGGGATATGCAGCTCGAGGAGGGACCTTCTGTCCTCTTCCACCAGGCCCCCTCTTTTTGCATCTTTCTGCTGCCTGTTCAAGCAAAACCTAGTATTGGGCCTAACCTGCATTAGACTGAGGTGCTTCTCAAGGTCCATTTTCATGGCCTTGGGATGCCCCTTTCTAGTGCTGTCTTGTGAACTGCTCCTGGTGGGCATAGAGGGACAAAACCAGGAGGGTGGGAGTTCAGGGTCCTTGGACACACGGAGGGCAGACACAGAAACAAACTCAGGTTTTATCCAGAACATCTCCCAGGGCCATCTAGGAGTTCTCATGAGGACAGGGCGAGTGAGCTGCAGAAAATCGTTACTGGAGCAGCTGCCTCGCTTTTCTGCCCAAGTCTCTTCCTCCCTGGTAACAGCGGTCTCAGCAGACTTTTTGGCACCATCAAATTATTTAGTTCAGGGATGATCAAAGCTTTGTGCAGCTCAGTTCTGAGCCAGCTCCAGTGCCTGAGAACTGTAAAGCTGTGAGTACAGGGACTGCCTTGACTGAGGAAGTGTTAGAAACTGAAGAAAGAGCAAAAATGGCCTTCAGCCTTCTCACATACAAATGTAAAATTTGTTAGGTGAGTCTGTATCTTTGCATTTTGTTATTTGCATTTTGTAAGGTGGTTCGCATTTTTTGTAGCTCTTTAAAAATCTTGCTCTTTCAACAAAACTCGATTTTCCAAAGAGTTTTGCAGCAGATCAATTGTACCAGGTGAATAATTATCTCCACATTAGTTCTAATTTTCATCAAACAAACACAAGCAAAAAGAATCTAATTCTCTAAGTGATAAAAATGTTTTCTCTTTCCTTTTTAAATGCAAAAACATAAAAAAGACTCCTGGCTAATTTATCACTTCCACAACATGTATTAGTCAAGAAAACTGAAAGGAAAAGTAAATTATCTCATAATTCAAATCACTCATCTCAAAGAGTAAAACGTAATTACAATACAAAGATGCAGCTTCAAAATGAAAAGCCTAATCAATCTAAAACTATAATGTGAGCATAATTGGTTAATTCAGAAATTTTTTTTTAAGCTAGAGTATCATTTGTGATAATAAATGAAGTCCCAGGGAAGAAATTTATTGCATTACATTTAATTGTTAGAGAGCTGAATAAAATACTTTCTGTGTGCTTCATCATATGGAAAGCAAGAAATACCTTAATGAATAGTTAATGATGTACTCATTTCATGCCTTCTTTTCTCATAATTACAGAAGTTAAGGGAAGATTTTCTCTGTTTGTTTATTTATTTAATTGATTTCTTTTGCCAGCACAGAGTTGCTTCATACAGGATATTGTCAGCTACTTGATCCTGATTCTGCAATGAGACTCCCTTTTATCCCAAAATCCATTATTTCTGCAATGGTTCTTTCACAGCCCAGAGCTCTCACTTGCTGTCTTGTCTTGTTTCCATTTTTCCTGATTTCCCACTGGTTTTGCTGTTTTGACAGGTCCAAGGATCTGCAATGGAAAAGCTTCAGCTTCTCAGGAAGGTGAATATACAATCCTGTATGTAAGCTGCTATTTCAAACCCATCTGTGGCACACACACAGGTATCAGTTCTGAAGCTTGGGGGGTTTTCACATCCATGTAACACTATGACTTTTTATGTCTTATCTCAACTATTAATACCTCATCAGCAATAGGAAAACAAAATTGCAAGGTATGATTGCAAGGTGGTAAATGTTAGTTATACACTAAATCTGTATGCTCAATAATAGGCTCTAAATTCACTATTACAACTCAGGAAATAAATTCTGCTGTCCTTGTGGATCATTTTCTGTAAAAATTCAGTTTCTTTCACAGAGTCATAGAATGGTTCGGGTTGGACCTTAAAGACCATATAGCATTTCACTACAGTAGTCAAAAACGTAAATCGGCCATTAGGATGTGTAAGAAATGAGGTAAAATTACGATAGGGAACATCATAGGCCACTAAATTACTGCATTTTGGCTACTGCTTGCTGCTCCAATTGACTCTCTTAAAAAGAGCACGAAACTCAGCAATGGGCAGAAAAACATTGGTGTGATCAGATGAGGGTAATGACTCCTGGTAGTCTATTCAGCCCGGAAAAGAGACGATAGACTGTGTTTTTAAGGTGGTGCACTGACATAAAAATAACCAAGCATGCCTACAAACTCAACTTGGAGGCAATCAAACTCAAGGAGGTGGTCCTGGAGTTATCACTGGTGGTCTCTGAAGTCAGCAGCTCAGTGCGCAGCATCGGTCAAAAAAGCCAACCTAGTGGCAGGTATCATCAGGACGGATATTGGGAAGAAGCCAGTGGGTGTCATTTTGCATCTAAAGCATTGGTGAACCCACACAGGATCATAAGACAGGATGATGGGATAATTCAGGTTGACATCTCAAGCTCTAGCTTCCACACCTCAAGAAATGTAACAGGGCTTGAGGAAGCACAGAAATGAGTGGGAGAAGACACGTGATGAGAGACTGAAACAGCTTGGACTCTTCAATCAGAGAAGGGATGACTAAATGGGAATATGATCAAAGTTTATAAATTTAAGCTCATGAATAAGGTGAAAGCAGAGCTGCTTGTTGCTCAGCAAAACCCACACTAGAATGAGGATACATGAAAATGTTCTGGATGCTGGGGGGAATAGATCACAGAAAGTGGCCAGGCTCATGTGCGCTCCCTGAATATCGCCTTTTGTCACTGCTGGAGACAGAGCACTGCGCCAGACAGATACTGGATCTGACCTCACAGGGTATTTCCATGTTCTGGTGATCCCCTGACCATAAATACCAGATCTGTGCATGGCTGGGTCACCTGGCAGTCATGCTGGATTTGAGTCAGCTATAGGTTTATTATCACTTTTCTGTCAGAATGATCAAAGCACAGAACAAGAGCTTTTGCCAGAATTATACCTAATCCATCACAAAGCCTGACAGTGACAAAACTAATCCACTCTTGGAACACACTTGAACAGGAAGGCGAGTTGATCCCCAATTAGTACAGCCTCACATGATCACCAAGTTCTTGAGAGGTACCTGTACTGTCTAACTGCAGCTGAAGTGGTGTTTGGAAATGAGCTATAAAATAATGAGTGACATGGAGAGATGAACAGAGAAGGAGTTTCTCAGTTTCAGTCCCCAGAACAGGGGCATTCAATGATATTATCAGGCAACAAGTTTTAAACAAACGAGCAGAAGTGTTCTTCAGTGAAATGCAAAATCATAAGATGCGTTGCACAGAAGGTTGTTGAGACCAAAGAATTCAGAGAGATATCAGGTAAATTTATAGAGTTTGTGGCCAGAGGGTCCAATTTTCATCCAGCTCAAACTTCATAACTGCATGACACTGCTAAGTGCAGGATCACTTGCTCATACCTATTTCACAGACTCTTTTCACAAGTATCTACCCTTGGGCCCTCTTGGGAGGCAGAAACTGGGGTGAAGAAGATCTTATAGTTTGACTCAGTTGCTTCCATGCTTTTAGCATTCTAATTCAAAGATATTCTTTCCCTAGATGCTGTTATATGCAGAATGACTAAAAGATGATCTTGAAGAAGAAATACCAGGTATATTCAAACACACTCTGAACAACCTATAATTTGAACTTTTGAATTGTGCAGTTCTCCCACAAATTATCTCAAAATCCCAAGCTCTGAGAAGGCTTCAGAGACAGCAGCATCATGACACAGGATCTCTGCAAATGCTGGCCATTTACCCAGGTACATACAGCCTTGGTTGTTTCAAATTCTGTCCCTTCTGCAGAAAAGCAATGACCTTTTTATTGACACAATTAGCACACTTATACATCATGAGTCATGGCAGCAAAGAAGCCACATCCTGAACAGATGCAAATTAGTGGTCATATTCAGCGACTTTTCTTATGTCAATGCCCAAGAGCTGGGCAACAGATCTACTAAATACTAACATATGCCACAAAATAAAGAATGCTATTATTAGACACAGGGAGTTCTTTTCTCCTGTCCCTGACCCTCTTGGAGTCCTTTCTTCCCTCTACAAAGAGCTTGAGCCATCATCTGCTGGTCTCAGATGGTCTTCCCTTGACTTTGTGCAGGTAGAAATGATTAAAGAAAGCACAAGGCAGTACAGAATAGATAAATAACAGCAGTAATAATCACATCTGCCAGGAGCAGTTAAACAAGCATTCGGGGACTTGTTTATTTTCTTTTCCTTCAGGAAGAAGTCTTTAAAAATAATTGGCTGGATTTAATTCAAACCTTGGACAAATTCCCTGAGGGTATTAGACATACCTGTGAGCCTGAGGTGCCACTGCTGAGGGCTCCATTCTGCTGGTTTTCTTCCAGTCACTACCTTTTACATTGTGAAGAGGCTCTCCACTCGTATATTTGCATTTGAAACTGCATTTAAGTTTGCTACTTGCTGGTAGCAAATGTGGTGCCTGGTTAGTCAAGTTGGTAAACACTGAGCAAGCACAAAGACTTATCCCTGTGCAAACATTAACTCCAGTCGCTCTGCAGAGACCTGCAGGGCCAAGGCAGTGAGACACACGCTGCCCTGGAGTAACAGCTCCCAGCTAAAAAGATACCAAGATCTTCACACCACAAGATACCTTGAAAAGTTTCAGATTTTAGGCAGTCTGAGCAACCACTCTCTAGAAAAATAGGCCTATTTTAAGTATTCATGTATTTACACCCAGTTATTATTTAATAAGAACATAATTTCTTTTTCTCTATTTTCTCACTTTTCCCCCCCATAACTTGCCTGGCTTCTCTCTATTGCAGCCCAATGTACAGGTCTCTGGATTATGGTTCCCCATTCTATCCTTCCCACCTCCTCAGTTAAAAGGCTTAGTATGTGTTCGTTTTAGTTAGAAAACTTCCACATTATTCATAACTCTTGCCTCCAGTCTTGTCTATACAGCTTCTTCCTCAACATTTCCTCCTGGAGATACCCCAGCCCTTGCTGAGAACAGATTACAGAGGCACAAGACCTCTTTTGTCTGCACTTCCCACAAGACCATTTTCACACTGTTCTTAACCTTGTCTGATGGGAACTGGCCTATAGAGAGGATAGACTATTACCATGAAGCTGAACATCTCTTCAAGGACTCCTTCGAATTTAAGTATTTGAACCCCAGCAAAGCAGGGGGATTCCTTCTGCTCAAGATAAATCATGTAGTTCCTGGCTGTGATGAAGTACCCGGAGCACATGAGGCATCAGTAGTTTTACTGGAGTGAGAAATGCAGCAGAGAAATGAGACAACACTAGGCATCTTAACCCAAGTGATCAGCTAGGTTCAAAATTCTGCATCCTTTCACTTCTTCTGTGTGACTTTTGGGTGACAGCTGTCTCTGCACATAAAGTTTATTTGCTCTGCCTCGGATCAGTAAGGCACAAGCTTCCAGCTTTGCTGTCCAGAAACTGCCCTGCCCTTCACTGACATCCATCATACTCTTGTTTGATTTGAGTGGTTGGGCAAAGCTCTGCTAGGATGAGAAAGTGTAATTAAATCAGATATCTCATACAGTCATCTACCTTTAAAAAGCATGTGCAAAATCTCCTTTTCTCCACTGGAGCAGAAAATGAAATGCTTTTTTATTTCATTCACCCTTCTGAAGTTAATAGTTAGCCCCAAGTTCTTGTTCTGGCTTTTTCTGGAAATGCTTTTCTTCAATATATCTTCTTACTTTCTCTCATCTTCCTTCTCTTTACAACACAAACAAGCCACTATAAAAAAATAATAACAATAACAGAAATCACCAGCAGGTGATTGGGTGACGATGTGCCTCCACCCCAGGCCATCACTGCTGTTTTAGCTAGCTAATTCCCCTAAAAGGCTTAATAACTTTTTCAGTGAAAAGCATGAGCTACAATAAGGAAGGGTGTAGCAACATGCATAACAGCGTGTAATAGTGCATCTAGTCCAGACTTGGCTGACGGCAGAACAAAAAAAAAGAAGAGGGGGGAAAAAACCCCCAAAACATTAAATTTTTCATTTCATTGCTTCCAACCCCATCTCTCTTGCAGGTTTGAATTTAGAAATTATTCATTACCAACAATGAACTACTTTGCCCAAAAATTTACAACTGAATAAACTGAACTGGCAGCTCTGCAGGAAAAAGGCTCTTGGGGAGAGATAGTCCTGACCACCCTGAATAGCCACCAGTTGCTGACCAGTTTTGCTCACCAGCATCCTGGCAGGCAGCCAAACTCTGACTGCAAAGGCTGAGAGCTTCCCTGCCAGGCTGTGAGCCACCTACATCATCCAGGTCCCAGACAGCTTCTTCCCTAACTGCACAAAGCATTGCGTAAGACCTGAAACAAGTCAGAAAACATCTTTGCTCAGCTGGAAACAGTGGCTTTACATTGAGCACCCAATTAGTACTTGAGTAGGAAAAGCTGAGGTGACCTTTCAGCAGCTGCTCTGACCTGATTGAGACTTTATTTTCCTTCCTTTTCCTTTTCCTTTTCCTTTTCCTTTTCCTTTTCCTTTTCCTTTTCCTTTTCCTTTTCCTTTTCCTTTTCCCTTTTTCTCTTTTCCTTTCCTTTTTTCTTTTTCTCTTTTCCTTTTCTTTTTTCTTTTTCTCTTTTCTTTTTTTCTTTTCATAAAAACAGGCCCCGATTAAAAGAGGAGAGACTTTGCTGGGAAGAAGGAGAAAATAGAGTGTGTGTGTGTCTTGATTGCTTCATTTTGTAACAAGAAATGTTTTCAGACTTACAGACTTTAACAGTTAAGGTTCAACTTGCAAAGAGGTGTCAATCCACCCCCAAGCTCCATGGGGTGCCTGCCTAGAGCTGCCTACAGGGCTTTTTTAAGAGGAGGTTTAATGCTGAAAGACGTGAATGTAAACATGTACACTGCTCCCCAATCTGTGTGCCTCGAGACTGGCAAGAAGGAGAAGTATCACTGCCTGTTTTATAACTCTGTCCGATAACAGCAAAGAAAGCCTGTGAGGGCAGCATCTCCTGCTCTTGTTGCTAGGAAGGACCACATTCCAGCTGCAATGTCTGCTCGTGTTTCCCAAAGTTTATGTTTCCAGAGCTGTTGTGCAACAAGTAGGGTATAAGCAGACTCCATAAATGTGCCTATACATAAACTGAAATCAATCCATGTTTGCAGAGCATCTGATGCAATGGAGAGTCTTGTCTCAGGAACTACCCTTGTCATTTATTATTAATCATTAAAAAAGTCATGGCTGCTGGATAGAAGATATGTGCTGAATTACTGAAATCAGTCTATGTGATGTTTCCTATCTGTACTGCTAATTCCTTTCTCCTCACTCTTTGCCTGCCTTCGCTACTGAAACTAAAACTCTTCAGGACAGAGACTGTGCACATATCCTGGCACAAACACAGTGGGGTCCTGCCATCGTATCAAAAGCAGTGAAAAATCTCACCAGAATAATTCTGGCTGTTGCTGTGGCGAACAGTAAGTGCTGGCTGAGGGGCACAGTGTCCAGGACTGGGATAACAGGCTTCAGAGAGGTGGTAGCCAAGATGAAGCTTTCTACAACAGGTGGTTAACAGCATCCTGTTGAAATTGGTGTAAAATAAAGGGGGCTGGCCCTAGCTGTGGTGTTAACACAGGAAAGCAGCAGCAAACAGCCCCATGGGCACCAACTGTCCATCACAGATCACAAAAAACATCACAAATTTCTGCCTGGGGGTGTTAAATTTTCCTGAGCCTTGCCTCTTTTCTCCCCTCTCCTAGTAAATCCAACCCCAGTAACATTTGTTAAACTCATTTCTTAAACTTATCAGGGCAGCCATTCCTCTGCCCAGTGAATTGCTCTGTGCCACAGGCACAGCTGAACAGAAAGCACTGGGGATTTCATTTTAAGAATCTGAGGCCAAACAGAAACTCCCTTGTATTTACAAAGGGGGTGTTTCTCTGAGCTACCTGATAAACCGAGGTGGGGGCTGTGCCCAATACCAAGTTATAGGATGTTTAAGAGTGTAAAGAAATGGAAAGCTTACATAAGGGGAGGTTTTCAACAGTCAATATGTTTAAAAAGTGACTCAGCCTCTCTTCTCTCATAAAAAGGAGACCAGTGGAAAGGGGGGAATAAGAAGAAAGTCAAGATACTGAGTCTACTTCCAGGTTCCCTCCTGCCTCATCCATAAAGTTACGTAGCTTTGGGTGGCCTATTCAGTTAATGGATTTAAATCATTTACCTGTCCCATGGGAAGAGCATGTTTGAGTTGGTTGAGTTCAGTGTCCTGTGTTGTTTGAGAAGTGATCTCATTAAAACCACAATATTTATAGAGATGGGCTGGTGTGTCTGAGGAAACACTCCCTTGAGCAAAATGACTCCTCCCAACTACTATAGGTATTTAGCAATCCACATGTTTTGTTTTGTTTTGGGTTTCTCTTATAGATGCAGAATATTATTCTCCACAAACCTTTTTTAAACCCTGAGAGACCTGGTGTCTTTTGGTCTGTAGAGTCTGGATTGAGCCAAATGGTCCCAAGCTGGGCGTGTTGCTGCCAAAGGCAAGCAACTACAAATAGGAGTTAATTCTTGCTGCTGTACGTCAGAGAACCTGAACCACAAATCATCTGCTGCTGGGGAGTCCTCAAAGTGTTGGAACAACATTATTTGAGAGAAAGAGATACTTGGTAAAAAAAACTGAGAAGATTGAATAGGCCAGCTCCTCAGCAGGTATTAATTGGTATGTTATCTCAGTGACTGGGTGGCCCTAGAAATGGGATTACTGTAATTTTTGAGGGAAGAACCCATTTGTTAAAAACTAGGCCAAGGCATCCAGCTAATGATCCAGCTGAAAATAAGTAAAGACGCTTGATGGAGCCTAGCATAAAAAGCAGTATTTGACTTTTGTAAGTAATGCTGTGAGCTGATCGTGGGCCACAGGAAGTGCCAATATGGAAGCATCCATACAAGACCATAGCAGAAGCATTTTCCCAGTGCTTCCTGCAGCTTTGGCAAGCGTGTTGCAAGGGTGGGCAGCCAGGGATAGGGACCCAGAACCTGCCAACGGCTGTGAGTCCTGGCTGGTGTGGGGCAATGCTGTTGGGTTACCCTCAGCGAGGGCATTTCTTACTGAATACTGAACTGATGGATGCTTTTGTGTAAAGGAAAGGATTTCAAATTTGAAAAATAAATGCTTTGTGGAAGTGAAGAATTACATTCAGTGCCCTAGCTAGGGGGACCTTGGCTTTGTGATATCATCTTTAACTCAATGTTTTTGCTCTTGCTTTATTCTAGGAATTTTTATTCTAGGAAGAGAAAAACATATTGAAGTGCAGAGGAGGTGGTACTCAGAAGCCCTAACTTGTAATCCCAACTTTGCCTCAAGGCAGCCGAGGAGCTGCTGGCAGGTCTCCGTGCCTCTGCTTCCTCTTCCACCTACCTGGTTGTACAGCAGGCACTGTAGTATGGCTCAGGCAGCACAAAGTGGCTCAGATCCCTGCTAATGCCTTTGGTTCTACTTTTGCAGTGTCTTGAACACCTACTGTACCTACAGAAGTAAGGAAGCATCAGTGGCAGGCTTAGGCCTGTGCTGGCCTGCAAAAGAATCCCGCTCAGCCAGCATAGCAGAGAGGAGCTTCTTTGCCAGGTCAGCCAGGGGAGGTCCGTAATCAGCCCATAGTCAGTGCTGATATCTCAGTTAGTGCTCTGTGGGTGTAAAAACAAGCTTGGGCCTCCGTACTGGACAGGAACTGTTCTCTACCAAGTCAGACAAGTATCCTGTATTAAGCCGTTTCTCACAGGCAATGGTTCAACCTTCACAGGCAGTGCCAGGTCTCAACATTCAAGTCCATGTTTTGCAGCTCAGCTGTGCATCCTAATTCTCCCTAAGGGGCTCATTATTTTACAGTACTCCTAACATACTTAATCTTTGACTTTCTGAAGATTGTTGGCAAGATTTGTCAGCAAATTACTGTGGCATTAGAAGAGGAGAGGAATAGTAAGTCCCATCTGGGTGGACTTAGCGCTCAATAATATGTAAGGTTTGGACATGGCTGTAGGATCAGTCTCAATTCAGAAGTTAGTCCCCTGCCAAGTTATGAATTAAGTCATAGTGGTTGAACTCCTCTCCCTCCCTTGCCCATGCGCACTTTCCCAGTGATTGAAGACTGCTGAGCTGTGAGCTCTCCTGTGCTCTGGTGCGGGAACAAAGCTCTGCCTTCTGCTCAGTACAGCTATTAGGGCTCATGGCCCAAAACTACAGCCCACCAATACAACTCCCAAACCACTGGCTGGTTCATCATTCTCCAATGATGAGGTGAAATACTCTGTGAGTGCCAATTCAGCAGCAACATTTGCAAGGATGCTTCTGTTTTATCGGCAGGTTGTTTGCACTGTGACATATCCATTAGCTGTCCAGCAGGGAAGTATTAATCCCAGATGAATTCTTTCTGGCATACGAATAAAACGAGACTCTTTGCTCTGGGAATTGCTCAGCATCTGAGCTCATCACACACACAGTGAGATTCTCTACCAAGTAGAAACTTCTACATGAAGTGTAAAGACTGCTCAGGAGGCCAAGCAGGTCGGCTTCCATAAACAAAATGATGTCTCAGAAGTCACTCCACCTGGCAGAGCCTTTTTTTTATTCCAGCCTCAGACGGGTTGTAGATCACTTTACCAAGACAGGTACAGAGGTCCAGAAGCAAGAGACCTATTGGGCATATTCAAGGACCCTGATGGGCAGATGCAGAGGATAAGGGATGTAGGTTGCCCTCCCAGAGTTTTACCAAAAGCTATTGCCAATTCTTGAGCACATAATACAGCTCTCTATTTACAGCTGTCTAGATATGAGATTAAAGCAATGATTTGTGCATTGTCCATGTGCTGACAACACTTTTTCACTTCCTATGTCCCTGTGATCCTACATCACCAACACTGGCTTTCTTTCCTTTTTAAACCTATCCTTCCATCATAAGTCTGTTCTTATTGTGCCTGCTTCAGTCCCAATCTGAATAAGTAACAAGACAGCCATTGACCAACATGAAAGATGCTCCTAGAGGAAGAGACCAGTAGCAGATGATTCTGACATTTCTTGAAACAGGATGAATATCCCACTTCCCTTAAAGTGCTACGGATTCATTTATTTCTGGCTCTGTGGGGCTGTGAAATGCTAGAGCTTAACAGTCACATATTCCAGAATAACCTCCTGCTCTGCACAACTTTCAAATTAATCTTCAGTATGATTTTAGGGGATTATCTTCATAACAGACTCATATCTTTTGAAAGCCAGAAGAGCAGATGCTGCTGCCTTCAGCCTTTCTATAGATACCGAGTTTAAACTGAGCATTTTATGAAATAGCTGGCACAGTAATTGTGTCCAAGTTCAGACAGCAATCATTTCAGGGTGATTTGATTTTCATTATGGATAGCTTGTACCTTGCCAGGCCAAATAAACTCCTTTTATTTGTAGAGCATTAGGTTATTACCTGAGCTAAATCCCAGGGAGCTTCCAAGGGTTACAAGCAGGACACGGGACTGCTGCCACTCAGCGCCAGGTGACCCTCTGGAGATGCTGATTAGAGAGACAGCAATGGCCAGCCATGAATACGTGTGCTTCATGCTGATGCTGCCGAATCCCTTTAAACTGATTGGGAAATAAGTTTCCACTGGTATTCCAGCAATCCAGTTTTCATTTGCTACCAGAAAATTCAAACTTGTAAAAAGGAAGTGTGCAACCAGCCTGGACTTTCCACAAAACCACCCTTTCATTCAAAGCCAGCTGAGCCTTTCAGATGAGAGGGCCTGAAAGTTTCCCAGACAAACATCTCCTCTCTCCACTTTTATCACAGCCATAAATATAACATCACTCATCAATATTGCTCCTTTATTTTACTGGAGTTGGAGGGAAGCTGTTCAAACAAAGGCTGTATAAAATGACTAGACCACTACTAGCATCTAAAATAAACATCTTTATGCCTCAATATTTGCTTCTCATCAATATCCCTCAGGGCATCCTCCCTTCTCATACCCTCTAGGGTATGATTCACTCTTTATCAACAATAAGAGTATTTGGTTGAACTAAGCACTTTCGGTTACTGCAGAATTTCTCAAGGTGTTTGGAAGCAGCCAAGTTCCAGCAATCACCACAAGCATTGTTGTTACCAGAGATGGAAATGGCTGGTCAAAAATAGATGTCTGTATAGTCTGACAAGGAGCCTGCCTCCAAATAAAAATGTGAAATGAACCTCCTTGTGAAGGATCAGGTCTGCAATTCCTGTGCTTCAAATTTCATTCATATTTTACTGGGACTATTTAATAAAGAAGAGAAGCAAACAAAGATTAAATAAGATACAGATTATTATATGAAGAAAAATTGTTGGGGGAATTACTAATATGCCCACTTCTGTATAAACATACAGAGAAATAATTAATCTTTTATTCCTAGAATCACTGAATCATAGATTGGGTTGGGTTGGGTTGAAAGGGACCTTTGAAAATCATCTAGCACACCCCCCAGCCATGGGCAGAGACACCTCCCACCAGGCCAGGTTGCCCAAAACCCTGTCCAGCCTGGCCTTGAACATTTCCAGGGAGGGGGCATCCACAGCTTCCCTGGACAACCTGTGCCAGTGTCTCACCATCCTCATCATAAAAAATGTCTTCCTTATGTCCAATCCCTTTCAGTTTAAAACCATTGTCCCTTGTCACTACAGGCCCTGATAAAAAGTCTTTCTCTGTCTTTCTTATAAGTGCCATTTATATATTGAAAGGCCACAATGAGGTCTCCACAGAGTCTTCTCCAATCTGAACAATCTCAACTCTCTCAGCTTTTCTTCATAGAAGAAGTGCTCGCTGATCATGGTGCTGGGGACTCCAGAGCTGGACACAGTGGTGGCAGGGAACTCCAGGTGGGAGCACAGTAGAGGGGAAGAATCACCCACTGGCCGTGCTTCTTTTTATGCATCCCAGGATGTGACTGGCTTTCTGGGCTGCAAGCACACATTATCAGCTCATGTCCAATTCTTCATCCACCAGCATCCCTAAGTCTTTCTGCACAGGGCTGCTCTCAATCCATTCATTCCTCAGTCTGTACTGATATTTGGGATTGCCCTGACCCATGTGCAGAACCTTGCACTTGGCCTTGTTGAATCTCTAGAGGTTCTTACAGGCCCATTCCTCAAGCCTGTCAAGGCCCCTACGGTGACAGCCCATCCCTCAAGTGGATCAACTGCACCACTCAGCTTAGTGTCTATTGTAAACTTGCTGAGGATACTCACATTACCGAGGGAGGAAAGCAATACATCACTGATATAATTTTCCATATCCACTATTTCAAAAATATTTCTTCCCTAGCAGAATCAATTTGCTTTTCCTTCTGCTGCAGTCCCTAACAAAGCTGCTAAGTGGTAGTGAATAGGACTACTACCCCAAACTTAAGTAAAAGTCACCCACTATGTTCACCATTGCTGGTGTCGAGGAAGGGAGGGTCCCACTGCATATCAGCAGGCAGGATCCCCCCTAGCAGACAGGTGGAGACAGCAGGCTCTCCCAGACAGCATTTAACAGTAAAGTCTTGTCTGGTATTAACTGCATTGTTTTCAGAAGGAATACTTCCTTCAATAACAACAAGCAGCCTGGATCCTATATTATACCTAAAATTAATCAGAATAATCCCACCTAGCCACCTATTGTCTTTCTGCTGTGATAAGCCCTTTTCAGAAGACACTTCTTTTGTTTACTTTAAATGTTTTCCTCGGTAATGCAGCAGAAATATCTGATAATAACTAGAAATGCTTTCTTTGAAAGATTTCAGAGAGCTCTGTGGGCAAAGGTAGACTCATTTTTAAAGATGGTAAAATCAAGGAACAGAGAAGTTAATGGTCCTACAGAGGTTAGGCCATAAGTCGTGGCTTGTAGTTCCTATCCGCTTGCCCAAAAACCAGGAATATCTGGGACAGAGTTAAAGCATGTGATAAAAAGGCGAGAAGTGAAAACTGATTTTAGCTTTAGAAAGGATTATTTTCGTCACAAGCAGTGCATTGTAGCAAGTCTCTTTTTTATAATTCCCTGCTACTGACAAATCCCCACTACAACCAAACTTCAGCTGAAGCTCTGGGAGGGGCAATCTAGGCATTTGCTCTCAGAGGAGAGACCACCCTACAACACCTCTGTCTTGGAGCAGACTTTTTGACCACCTTGCCTTCAGCAGGGTCACACCAAAGCCACGTAGTTTTCTATCTATGGAGTCCATTGGGAGGGATGTGCCTTTTTCAGCCACTTCTGCCAGGGCAGCATTGCTGACGGTGCTGGCTAAAGCCATCAATTCAGAGCTACCCAAAGCCCTGAGCTACAGCTTGCACCAGACACAGCTGATGGAGACAGGGTTCTGACACAATTGAGCTGCCTCATATCAGTACAGACCATTAACTGCAGAAAATGTCAAGTAATTTCACTTAGCATAAATGTCTGTTGTTGCAGGCTAAATTAAATCAAATTACTTGCTGTTTTCTAAGAGTATAGAAGCCCATAGTTATTGACGATCAGGCAGAGTGTGCGTCTCAGCCTTGGTGTGCGTGTGCAGGTTGGATAATGGTTTTTGCAGGATTTTTGCATGGCTCCAGCCTGCACAGCCAGTTACAAACAAAAAAATTAAGATATCCATTGTCATTGAAAAGATTATATATTTCAGAAATTCTATAAAACGTCCAGAAAATCCACCTCATCTCCTCAGAAGGCAGAAAGAGTAATGAGATAACAGAAAGAATGCACTTCACTTCGATGCTGACATTTGCAAAGGTATAGCTTAAAAAAAGAAAACTAGATTTCCAGGGTGATTTACACATAAATAAAGTAGGAAATATGGATTAACACTGAAAAAGAAATTTAGGCCAGATGCTCAGTTAGCCATCCCTCTGACAGTTTCCCCATTTACACCAGCTGGATCCAGCTCAGCCACCAGGCCGGCAGTTCCACCAGAAAGCATGAGAGGAAAAAGATATAAAACCCCCATAAAAGTCACAATATGGGGCTTATTTCAGCATGATCGGTGGCCATCTATCTAGACACCAGTGACAGATTTATGTTACCTTACTTCAGACATCTAAAGGTAGGCTGTTACATCCCAACCAGTGATCCTAGGTAATCTATATCAAGTGGGCATCAGAAATGCATTCCAACGAATCAGTCACCAAAAGTGTTCATTTCTCCCCATCAGCTGGGAAGGGAGTCTAGACACTTGATACATCTACATTTCTCCAGATTTATCCCACCCCTGTGTGGTAAGCCTGAGCAAGAGGGTGTAAAAACAAACCCCCAGAAAAAGATATTTCAAGCTTTCTTAATGAGACAGAGATTTCAAATACAGAGAGATTGTGCAGAGTGTTTTGAGGCAAAAAAAATATGTTTTTGTAAAATCTGGGTTATTTCACTTTCGAAGCTCAATTGTGTTTCCCTGCCCTTGCACTGACCTCCACATGGAGCACAGCTCATCTTTTTATGAACATGATCAGTTTCGCTCTACCTCAGAGCTCTACACAAGTAACTCGATGTTAGCATTTCTCTGAGAGGAAGTGGTGCAAGTTCTTGCCCACTCACAGCTGAAGTCAGCAAATCTCCCCGCTCTGAAGTGAGATTATCCATCATCCTGTCCTGATGGAGGAGTCGGTGACATTGCAAATCCTGTCTGTGACACCAGTGTTTTGGTCACCAAATGCCACCTGGTGGTGCCTCTTCCAAGCCCTGCCTGGTCATTACAGGCATCCTTCAAGGATAAAAAGGACTGAGTTGAGTCCTGTGAATAGCAAACTTTCTGCAGGAATGGAGACGCCCACAGGTCTGGTCCCCTTTGAACATATTTATTTCATGGGCTTGTAATAAAGAGTTTAAGACAGAAGTAAACATTAGTACAACTAACATAAAATATAACAGAAATGAGCAGTGGGGAAAAGCTGCATCAGAACTAATTCAGCAAAACTCCCCTGAGGTGCACGCAGCACACATGAATTGCAGGCAGGACCCAAGGTTGGTGTTACATACAAGAGGCAATGCATGTTTTCCAAGTCCCATATAAAGACCTCACCATCGGTCACCTTTTCTGTCCATGCAGTTCATTTTAGTCAGGTGAAGTTACTCAGAGATGCCATTAGCAGCTTTTAGGAGCAAGACCTGAGTGGCAGCCTCCCAGAGCTTTTACAGTAGCTCTGTAATAAACAATAAAAAGGCAATAAAATTAAAAAGTAGCAATAAAGAAGTAACAAGAAGTCAGGAAGAAGAGGAATGGCTTGATTCAAAGAGCAGCGATTTCATGGTTAGCAAGGGATGCCCCAGTGCTTCACTGCCATTGCATGTGCAGCAAGCTGCTAGTGGTCACAGATGATTCCCTACATTCCCCAGGGAAAAGAGAACTGGGGGAGATCCTCTTCTCCCAGGGCAGCTTTCTCCATCTGCAGAGAGTGAAACCAGGACCTTGCTGCCCCAGACTTCCCAGGTCACCTGCTGGAGGCACAGGCTTGCTCTCCAGTGCCTATACATCGCCCTGAGCCACTAAAATCCCAGGAAAAAGGAGTCAAGGCATATAATGAGGAAAGAGGAAGAAGGCTGCATTTTATGCATCCTTGAGGCAAATTGTGTTCCGGAGGTACTTGCTCAGAATACCTCAAAGTACCATTGATTTTTGGTGTGTTTCTTGATGGAGAACTTTCTGGGCCTCCACACTTAATTGAGGTGCAAAGCCAGCAGCAG